>NC_048221.1:66337199-66344881 GCF_002007445.2 Ailuropoda melanoleuca | reverse complement strand
GTCCCGCAGGGCCACAACCCCACCCGGGCAGAGGCGGGGGCGGGGTAGACACGGCGGGCACGGCCCGAGTCCCCGCGCACGCAAAGCGCCCTCCTCGCCCCCCTCGCTTATGTAACCCAGACCGCCTGAGAGAACGTGGCGACCCCCTCCCCACGGCCGCGTCTCCTGCCAACGCTCTCCCTCCTAGTCCCAGGGCGGCCGGGCGCGTGTGTGCGTGCGCGTTCGCTTACACGCGCCTTTCGCCGCGCGCTCTCTTCCCGCCGCCGCGGCCGCGCCCGGAACAGGTGTCCGCTGCAGGCCCGGCGCCCAGCTCTCCTCCTTCGCGGCTTCAGCCTTTCCCCGAGGCCTGGCCGCCAACACAACCTGTGGCGGTGGTTAAAAGGGGAACCGAGGCAGTTACCAAGCACGTCACGAATTCGATTTAGGAAACTGTCCTAGGTGACGGGAGAGCCTGAAGTGGGCACTAAACACGCCTCCAGCAAGCTTCCTAATGCAACTTTAATAAACTATAGACCGAAACATCTTAGAATTGTATTTTAGAACAGTAGTTTTAATAGAGAACGTAAAGAAATACCATGCTAGATGCTGGGAGGAGGAGGGATCTGAGAAATGGACAATTGTACTGTGCCCTTGGTTCAGAAAGCAGAAATAGAATTTTTAAATATGTCTCCTAACATGGAGTACTGCAGACAGAAGTTGCTGGAAGGAGGGAGTTAAAAGCTACATTGGTGTATGAGCAAGGACTAAATGTTCTTTCTGTGCTCATTAACCAGTTTTTAGAATTCTTCCCTAAACATGGCCTATCGGCTCCCTGTTGTTCCGCTATTTATTTTATTCTATGTGTTTGAATGCGATAAAATGCAATAGGTCAGAATCCATATGTTCATTGTGTCAAATCCAAATTTCTTTATGCTAAATTTGTGAGGTTCAACATTAAAACTGATGACTAAGAAAATATAAAACACCTTAATCAAATCTGGTTTTGGGGAAGGGGAAATGCTTCCTCCTTAGGTGAGGAGAGAAAAATTAGACTAATTCACAAAGGGAAAAAAGAGACAACTTCCGCCAACCTTCTAGTCCTATAATCAATGCAGAGCACATCCCACCACCTCTCATCCCGCCGCCAGCCCTTGCCACGAATGATTTCCACAGGTCACAGGGCGCGACGGCCTCCCTATTTTGACTGATAACAGTTACAGTCAAAGTAGGTTTTGATGTGTTTCTCATTACTGAATTATTCCAAACTTTCTTTTTAATCACTTTTAAGTTTTTTAACTACTTTCTTTATACAGTAACAATTCACTTACTTGAAGGTTGCTTATTCAACAAAGTCACAACCAACAACCAGAAAGCTAGAAGGAAAAAGCTGAGTAGTTAAATCAGCGGTACAAAGACGCAACACTAAAGATTTACATGTCTCGCCATTTGTTTAGGTCTTCTCTGATTTCTCTCAACGTTTTGTAGTTTTTAGTGTATAGGTCTTACACTTTTTTTTCACACTTATCCTTAAGTTTTTCATAATTTTTGTAATAGTGTAAATAGTATTGTTTTAAATTTCAATTTCCCCTTGTTGCTAGTATATAGAAATCTGATTATTCATTCCATAGGTTACTTAGGGGTGTGTTATTTAGTTTCCAAATATTTCAGGATTTTCTACATACTTTTCTATTATTGATTTCTATTTTCAATCCACTGTGGTCAGAGAATATACATTGTATGACTTCTTGGATCTCTTAAAATTTATTGAGACTTGTTTTGTGGTTCATATATGTAGTATATTAGTAAATGGTCCATGTGCACTTGAAAAGAATTTGTATTCTGTTGCTTCGTGGAATGTTCTATAAATGTCAATCAGGTCAAGCTGGTTGGTAATACTAGTCAAGTTTTCTATATCCTTACTGATTTTTAGTGTACATGTTTTACTGATTGTTAGGAGAAGGATATTGAAATCTCCAACTATATGAATTTATTTCACCTTACAGTTTTATCTGTTTTTGTTTCATATATTTTGAAGAATCAGTATTGTTAAGATGTTAATTCTCCCCCAAATTGATCTATGAATTCAAATCTATCTCAATCAAAATCCCAGCATGCCTTTTTGTAGAAATTAGCAAGCTAACTCTGAAACTCACATGAAAATGCACAGTATCTAAAATATCCAAAATGACTTTTTAAAAAAGGAACAAAGTAGAGTCTTCAAGACTTATTACACAGCTATGGTAATCAAGAGAGTGTGGTTTTGGTGTCAAAATAAACATGTAGATCCATGGAATAAGATAGAGATTCCAAAAACAAATCCACACATGTATATTGGCAATTGATTCTTCACAAAGCCTACTCAGTAAAGAAATCAATAGTCTTTTCAATCAACAAAGCTGGACTAATTGGATATCTACAGGCAAAAAAGAGGAGGAAAAGAAGGAGGAGGGGAGGAAAAGGAGAAGGAAAAAAACTTTTATCTATACCTAGCATTGTATATGAAAATTAACTCAAAGATTATTGACCTAAAAGTAAAACTATAGAACTTCTAGGGGAAAAGATGCATAGAAGAGAAACTTTGTGACTCTGGGTACTCTATTTGACAGCAAAATCATAATCCATAAGAGAAAAAAAGAAAAAAGGAGCTTCTTACATCTGGGAACTGGTCTGACACTTACAGCCAGGCCTCAGTATTATTACAAAGCCAGCCTGATGCTCACAACTAGTTAATGTTGCTCTCCTGTCAGATACAAACTATCTCATAAAACACCAGTATCAGACAAAGTCACCATGACACCATGATAAAGTGAGAAAAAACAAGGTCACTATTAGGTCGCCTGGGTAGCTCAGTTGGTTAGGCAGCCAGCTCTTGATTTTGGCTCAGGTCATGATCTCAGGGTCCTGGAATTAAGCCCTGAGCTGAGCTCTATACTTGGCGGGGAGTCTACTTAAGGATTCTATATACCTCTCCCTCTGCCCCTCCCCCTGCTTGCACATGCATGCTTGCACACATTCTCTCTTTCTCAAATAAATAAATCTTTAAAAAAAACCAAGGTCATTGTACAACCCACAAAATATTGAACATCCCCTTCTCCCAGCTTAAATGAATGACTACTACTTCTTTAGCAAGTGCAGCTTTATCCTCGTTCTGGTTTGCTCTCCTTTTAAATAAGATTTAGTAAGATACCCAATTATAGAATTGTACCTACCAAAAGCCAAATTACCCAACCAAAGCCGAAACCCCATAAGAGGTTTTCTAACATCCTCTCACCAAGACTTCCCATGGTTCCCCATGGTAAGTGTTCTCCCTCACTGCAATGAATAATAAACCAAAATATAAATTATAAAAATATAAAATACAGTGTGCCTGGTAGTTTGGGGCATTGATGAATTGATAAATTGGATGCATGAAAATTGAGAACTTCTATCCTTCAAAAGAGACTGTTAAGATATGCCCTATACTTCCTGAAACCAATACTGTACTATATGTTAACTAACTTGAATTTAAAAAAATATGCCCCACATTTGAAGAAATATTGATAAATCATGTATCTGATCAAGGACTTGTATCAAGAATATATATAGAACACTGGAAACTCAATAATAGGAAAACATAACTGACTGAAAAAGTGGGCCAAAGATTTGAACAGTCACTTAACTACAGAAGATATATTGATGGCAAATAGATACCTGAAAAGATGCTCAGATAGATTATAGTTGCCTAGTACAGGTTGTAAAATTAGGACAACTCAAAATTATCATAGGAGTGGGGCGCCTGGGTGGCACAGTGGTTGAGCGTCTGCCTTCGGCTCAGGGCGTGATCCTGGCGTTGTGGGATTGAGCCCCACATCAGGCTCCTCTGCTGTAAGCTTGCTTCTTCCTCTCCCACTCCCCCTGCTTGTGTTCCCTCTCTCGCTGGCTGTCTCTATCTCTGTCGAGTGAATAAAATCTTTAAAAAAAAAATTATCATAGGAGTGCAATATCTTGGCAGCTACTGAAGTCTGCTCAAGTAGAATGTGATTTTAAGGTATTTTGCTTTTTTTTTTTAATCATTTTGAAAATTAAGGCAACAAGCAGGAACTTCTGCTCTGACCTCAATTATAGGAGGAAGGGACAATTTGGCAAAGTGGGAGTGATGTGAACTTGCAAGAAATTCTTTGTTACGTTAGAGTGAATTATAGACAAGGAAAAAGAGACTGGTATTATTTGCCATGTGCCTTAAACCTTAAAAAGTATATTTCATAATTTCCATAGAAAAGATAATCATGAATTATGATGAAACTTTATAAAAGAAAGAAGACTCACAAACATGAACTACTGACAATATATTATTAATTGAAGTCACAGTGCTCGTGGGAATTGGGGGTAGGTTCAGATTATACCCAAACTCACGGGATGTTGTAGACTTTAGCTTTTACTTTGAGTGAAGTGCATACTATTGGAAGGTTTTAAGCAGAGCGCTGACATGATTTGACTCACATTTGAAAATGTTCACACTGGTTGCTATGTTAACCTATAGCAGGTTATTATATAACCTCAATAATAACATAAGAAACTTACAGCATACTTCCACTCTTCATCCCACCTTTTGTGCTAGTCTGTCCTAGATATTTTTTCTGAAAAAAAATCTTCATTTTGCCCTTAATTATTTTTAGTGATCACAGAATTCTTTAAAAAAAAAAGATTTTATTTATTTGAGAGAGAGAGAGCACAGAGGAGAGTGAGAGGGAGAAGCAGACTCTCCGCCGGGCAGAGAGCCCGATGCAGGGCTCAATCCCAGGAGCTTGAGCTCATGACCCGAGTCAAAGACAGACGTTTAACCAACTGAGCCACCCAGGTGCCCCTGATTACAGAATTATAAGTTGAAATTTATTTTCTTTCAGCAATATAAAGATGTTTTCCATTGCTCTGGCTTGCATAGCTTCTGATAAGTCTATGATTATTCTTTGTTCCCCTTTAGGTAATATGTCTTTGTTCTTCTGATCACTCTTAAGGTTTTCTGTTTCAGAAATTTGATGTGTCTTAATGTGTTTTCTTGAGGGGGGTTATTTTCACTCTTTGGGCTCATTGAGTTTCTTAGACTCAATGAATATATATAGTTTAGATCAAATTGAGAAATTTGGGGGCCATTATTCCTTCAAATATGTTTCTGTCCCTCCTCTTCTCCTTTTGGTAGTTCAAGTACACTAGAGTACTCGATATTGTCCCATGGGTCACTGAGGCCCTGTTAATTTATTTTCAGTCTTTTTTATCCCTGTGCTTCATTTTGAATAGTTTATGTATACATTTTAGATACTATTACCAGCTATTGCTATGTCTTCAAGTTCACTAATCTTTTCTTTTGCAGGATCTAATCTGTACATTTTTTCCTATCCAGTGAATTTTTTAATTTTCAGAGATTTTTTTTGCCCCTTAAAGGAATGTTATGCACTTATTAGAAATGAGACTTTCAGAGGATTTTTTATAACATAGACAAATGCTTATGAGATGAGACACAATAAAATATATTCACTAAAAGCATAAATTAAAAAAACCAAAATTATACAGCATGGACCTCAACATTTAAAATGCATAGAAAATGACCAGGAGAAAATACTGCAAATATAAAGAATAGGGTGTTGTTTCCAGGAGACAGGATTATATGAGTACTTTAATTGTTTCTTTGGTCTCCTTATACTGTTGTTACTTCCAAAACTTCTACAGAGAGCATTATATTGGGCTCAAAGTAAGAATGACAATCTCTTTTTAAAAAAGTAGTACAGAACTTCAAAGGAAGCTTTGAACTACATGCTTCTTTTAGGATGTTCTTTTGTCTGTGCAGTGCTTAATGGATGAAAAGTTGATTCTGACAATCTAAATGGTCATCAAGAAGGCATTACCTTAATATATTACGGGAAGTCATAGATCAACAAGTAGGCAGCCACTAAATGTCACAAAGCTCATGAAGTCCACTGACTTAAGAAAGTTCTGTGAAATACTCTTAATGAGAGAAAGCAGGCTTCAAAATGCTTGAATAAAATCAAAGCCATTGTTTAAACACAAAATTAGAAATACTTTTCTGCACAGAAAAAAGTGCCAGGTCACCCAATGGTTAATTCTGGCTATTTGTGAGTAATCTAAATTTTAAAAAATTTAATTTACAGTTTTAATGTAAATGTTCTCAATTCTAATAATAGGGACTACAACTTTGAATTCATATATTTTAAAATCCAATATCAGTTATTTTTTATTGTTTTAAATTTTAATTCCAGTATACTTAACATACAGTGTTATATCAGTTTCATGTGTGCAATATAGTGATTCAACAGTTCTATACATTATTCAGTGCTGACCATGATAAGAGCACTCTTTATTCCCCATCACTATTTCACCCATCCCCTACCCACCTCCCCTCTGGTGACCATCAGTTTGTTCTCTATAATTAAGAGTCTCTTTCTTGGTTTCTCTCTCTCTCTCTCTCTCTCTCTCTCTCTCTCTCTCTGCTTTTCCTTTTCTCATTTGTTTTGTTTCTTAAATTCCACATATGAGTGAAATCATATGGTATTTGTCTTTCTCTGACTGACTTATTTTGCTTAGCATTATACTCTCTAGCTCCATCCAAGATTTCATTCTGTTTTTATGGCTGAATAATATTCAGTTGTATCTATATATCACCTTTTCTCCTTTTTTTAAGATTATATTTATTTATTTGAGAGAGAGCAAGACCGAGAGAGAGCACAAGCAGGGTGAGGGGCAGAGGGAGAAAGAAGCAGATTCCCCACTGAGCAGAGAGCCCAACATGGGGCTCAATCCTAGGACTGCGGGATTATGACCTGAGCCTAAGGCAGATGCTCAACTGACTGAACCACCCAGGTGCCCCTATCACCTTTTCTTTATCTATTTATCTATTGATGGACACTTGGATGCTTCCATAGTTTGGCTATTATAAACAATGCTGCAATAAACATAGGAAGGCAGGTATCCCTTTGAATTAGTATTTTTGTATTTTGGGGTAAATGCCCAGTAGTGAAATTACTGGATTGTAGGGTAGTTCTATTTTTAACTTTTTCAGGAAACTCCATACTGTTTTCCACAGTGGCTACACCAGTTTGCATTGCCACCAGCAGGGCACAAGTGTTCCTTTTTCTCCACATCTTTGCCAACACTTGTTCTTTCTTGTGTTGTTGATTTTAGCCATTCTGACAGGTGTGAGGTGACATCTCATTGTAGTTTTGATTTGCATTTCCCTGATGATAAGTGATGAGCATTTTTCACATGTCTGTTGGACACCTAGATGTCTTTTTTTTGGGGGGGAGTGGAGAAATGTCTGTTCATGTCTTCTACCCATCTTCTAATTGGATTATTTGGTTTTTGGGTGTTGAGTTGTGTAAGTTCTTCATATACTTTGGGTACTAACCCTGTATCAGATATGTCATTTGTAAATATCTTCTTTCATTCAGTATATTGCCTTTTGGTTTTGTTATTTCCTTCACTGTGCAGAAACTTTTTATTTTGATGTAGTCCCAATAGTTTATTTTTGCTTTTATTTCCCTTGCCTCGGGATATATATCTAAAAAAATGTTGCTGTGGCTGATGTCAGAGAAATTACTGCCTGTGCTCTCTTCTAGGAATTTTATGGTTTCAGGTGTCACATTTAGGTCTTTAATCTGTTTTGAGTTTATTTTTGTGTATGGCATAAAGAAAGTGGTCCAGTTTCATTCTTT
>NC_048221.1:66278483-66336196 GCF_002007445.2 Ailuropoda melanoleuca | reverse complement strand
TTTTTTTTTTTTTTTATCTACACTGTCATCCTATGTCTTTTGATTGGAGCATTTAGTCCATTTACATTCAAAGTAATTATTGATAGATATGCATTTATTGCCATTTTATTACTTGTTTTGTGGCTGTTTTTGTAGTTTTTCTCTGATCCTTTCTTGCTCTCTTTCATGTTTTGTTGGCTTTCTTTAGTGATATACATGGATTCCTCTCTCTTTATTTCTTGTATATCTATTACTGTTTTTTTATTTGTGGTTACCATTAGGTTTGTATATAACATCTTCTGCATATTGGCATCTATATTAAGTTGATGGTTGTTCAAGTTTGAACACATTTCTTACTTCCCTCCTCCACCCCATGTTCTAGGTGTATGGTGTCATAGTTAACATCCTTTTATCTTATGAATCCCTTGACTGATTTTTACAGAAATACTTATTTTTACTGCTTTTGTGTTCTTTACTTTTCATACTCTCACTTACAGTCTTTCCTTTCCACTTAAAAGTCCTCTTTAATATTTCTTGTAGGGTGGGTTTAGTGGTCGTGAACTCCCTTAGCTTTTATTTGTCTTGGAAACTCTTTATCTCTCCTCTTCTGAATGATAGCCTTGCTGGATATTCTTTGCTGCAGAGTTTTCCCTTTTAGCTCTGAATATATCATGCCATTTTCTTCCAGCCTGCAAAGTTCCTGCTGGAAAATCTGCTGACAGCCTTTGGGGTTTTTCCTGTGTAACTGTCTTCTATTCTCTTGCTGCCTTTAAAACTTTTTCTTTATCATTACTTTTAATTACTGTGTGTCTTGTGGGCCTCCTTGGGTTGATCTTTTTAGGGGGAATCTCTGTGCCTCCTGGATCTGGATATCGGTTTCCTTCTGCAGATTAGGGAATTTTTCAGCTATTATTTCTTCAAATAAATTTTCTACCCCCTTTTCTCTCTCTTCTTCTTCTGGGACTCCTATAATATGCATGTTATTATGTTTGATGGAATCACAAGTTCCCTAAAACTATTCTCAATTTGCATAATTTTTTCCCTCTAATTTGCACAGCTTTATTACTTTCTGGTACTCAGTCTTCTAGGTCATTAATTCCTTCCTCTGCTTCATCTAGCCTGCTATTTATTCTCTCAAGTGTATTTTAAATTTCATTTATTATGTTCTTCATCTTTGATTGGTTCCTTTTTATCTCTTTATAAAGGGTCTCACTGATGTCCTCCACTCTTTTCTCGCGTCTGGTGAGTATCTTTATGATCATTACTTTAAAATCTCTATCAGACATATTATTTATATCTTATTCACTTTCGTCTTTTGCTGTGGTTTGGTCCTGTTCTTTCACTGGGGAGACGTTCCTCTATCTCCTCATTTTGTCTAACTCTGTGTCTGGTTTGTGTGTGTGTGTGTATTTGGAAAGTCAGCTACATCTCTTTCTCTTGAAAGTAATGACCTTATGAAGAAGAGGTCCTGTAGTGCCCTGCAGTGCAATGTTCCCCAGGACCTGGTACTTCAGGGAGTGACTCCTATGTGTGTTGCCCATGCACTGCTGTTTAATCCTGGCCTTTTTTCCTTTCAGTCCAGTTGTCTGCAGAGGTTCTCTTTGCCTGTTGTGAGCAATGTTTGGTCCTGGCCAAGTGGGGGGTACGTTTTAACAAGGTGTGTTCTGGTCTGCTCACAAAATGAGACCTGCCACCACTGCCACTGGCACCAAGGCCACACAAAAGTTGCGGGTAGGAAGTCAGGGTAATGGCAAGTTTTGTAATGTTCTTCTCAGGTAGGGACCCTGCAGCACCAGGACTAGGGCAAGCATGACTGGGAAGAGGGGGGTCTGCTAAAGCATGGGGGGAGGGCTTGGTGTAAGCAAGTTAGGTAGGGAGCATTGGTGACATGCTGGCTCCCACAGGTGGGACTGTGTTTATGCTGGGGGCAGAGGAGGGAAAAGGTACCTGCCAATTCCTTTATTCCTAGAAGATTCTCCTGGTGATTCCTGCCTGTCTGGGCCACACTCTGAGATGAGTAATAAACACTCTCCCTCCTATCTGCCCATCACATTTTTTCAAACTGCTTCTTCCCTGCTGTCTCCTTAAGGGTGGGGTCTCAACTTCTTACTGCCCTCCAGGCTCTCCCAGAGCCAAACCCTTTATTTTTTTTTTAAGATTTTATTTATTTATTTATTTGACAGAGATAGAGACAGCCAGTGAGAGAGGGAACACAAGCAGGGGGAGTGGGAGAGAAAGCAGCAGGCTCCCAGCAGAGGAGCCTGATGCGGAGCTCAATCCCATAACGCTGGGATCATGCCCTGAGCCGAAGGCAGATGCTTAAGGACTGAGCCACCCAGGCACCCCCCAAGCCCTTTGATTTTTTAAAATTGTAGGCTTTAAGTCCTGCTGGTTATAAGAACTCTTAAGATTTGGCCTCTCTTACTTTTCAAAGCCAAATGTTATGGAAATTTGTTTTCCCAGTGCAGACTCCTTGGTGTGATAGTCTGTGTTTTGCCCTTCTCTGTGCCACCTGCTCCCTCCCCACCATGGACAGCCATGATCCATTTCAGTCCCAAACCATGTCTTCGCCTTCCTACCTTCTTTGATGTGGCCTCTTTTCTATCTTTAGTTGTGGAGTTTGTTCTGCCAGCCTTCAGATCATTTTGGAGGTTATTTTGGGGTTATGCTGTATCCGTGGGACAAGGTAAGTTTAGGGTCCTCCTACTCCACCATCTGCCCAGCCTCTCCCCCCTCCCCATCCAGTAATCTCAGAGATTGTTTTTAATCTCTAGAAATTCCATTTTGTTCTTTTATATATTTTTCACTTCTGTCCTTACTATATTAATATATTCTTTTAAATAACTTAAACAGAATTATAGTAGCTGTTTTAATGTACTTTTCTGTCAATTCCATCATTTCTATCATTTCTGGATCTGTTTCTGTTGCCTAATTTTTCTGCTAGTTATGTGTCACATTTTTCTGTTTCCTGGCATGTCTAGTAATTCTTAACTGGATGCTGGAAATTACAAATTTTATTCTGATAAGTATCTAGATTTTTGTTTGTTCTTAAATGTGTAGGGCATTTTTTTGATAGGTTATTTTCGGCTCCTTTTGATATTTCTTTTAAGCTTTGTTAAATGATTCTTCTGGAGTTACCTTTATTTTAGGGATAGGGCAGCCTCACTTTTTTTTTTTTTTAAGATTTTATTTATTCATTTGACAGAGATACAGACAGCCAGTGAGAGAGGGAACACAAGCAGGGGGAGTGGGAGAGGAAGAAGCAGGCTCATAGCGGAAGAGCCTGATGTGGGGCTGGATCCCATAACGCCAGGATCACGCCCTGAGCCGAAGGCTTAACGACAGAGCCACCCAGGTGCCCCAGGGCAGCCTCACTTTTTAAATTTTTTTATTTTTATTTTTTAAAGATCTTATTTATTTGACTATTTTATTATTTTTTTATTTATTTATTTTTAGGGCAGCCCCACTTCTAAGGTGTGGCTCTTTTTGAAGTTTCTATTGAATGCCTTGAATGATAAAGGAGGACTCTTCTCTCTGGTTAATGGTGAACTTGCATAATTTCTAGGGCTGTGTGAATTCTGGGAACCATTCAGCTCATTACTCTCTGACATTTGTCCTACCTCATGGAGTTTCATCCTGTACATGCTATCTTATTATTAAGGAAAGACTCAAATTTCTCTGCATGCAAATTTCTGTGGCCCTTTGTCTCTTTCATTCTGTTACTCTCTTCTCTCTTGTACTCTGCCCTACAACCCCAGTGGCCTGTACTCCTATCTCTGTCTCCTATAAACTCCATGAGAATTCTCTTCTGTTTGGGATACCCTCCCTGCTCCATGATCCAAACAAAAAGTTGGAGTAGATGGTTAGAGTATTATGGGGATAAATGTATATACTTTTTGCATGCATGAAATAATAGAGAATAAGCTGTCCCATATGTACAATATTTACTACTGAAAAATAATCCCTCTGCTATCTTAGGATCTAAGTTTATCTAAACTTAAACTTAATCTGATGAATAGTGAAGTAAACCCATAGAAGAAAGCTATTTAAGCAAACACCTTTTCTTCCTCCAGGCATTCCAGAAGAAAGGGAGGTGGAAAAGAAACTGATATTTTAAAGTTTTCTTCAGGATCTTCACTCAGTAAGATTAATTTAAAACTATTCCAGTGTAGCATGGATGTTAAGAGAAATGACAATTCAGACAACATGATGGAAAGATGACTAGCCTTGGAATAAAGAAACTTGGATTCTATTTTAATTATAAACTGTTACTCTGTGATTTGTGGCTTCAATTCTTTTATTTATAAATGAGGCAATGACCAGTCCTCTGCCTAAACCCAAATTGTTTTCAGGATCAAATAAGTTAGTATACATGGAAGTGGTTATACAGTATAAAGGGTCAGATAAGAAGGATTTTCATTATTAGAATGATCAAGATTCTATCACTTTGGAGTAATTTAGGGCATCCATAGTGAAGCTTCCAATTAGGAGAAGCCAGTCAGATTACACATCATGAACATGGCAGGGGTCAGTAGGCTTGACAGAGTCTCAGATACAAATAAAGTCTGAGCAGAGTGGTGGGTGAGTACCCCAAGGCAGATTGCAGGAGCTCTTATTTTGTCATGGGACCCCTCAGAACCCAACCTTCAGGTATCATTCTATTGTGCTATCACCTCTGTGCTGTTTTAAGGTCTCCTTTTGTGGATTCGCTATTGTTGCAAGCTCTGTCCTTCCCAGTTAGTGCTCATGGCCCATTCCAGCTCCCTCCCACAACATCCTGGGCTGGCTGGGCTTCAGGTCCTCTCCTTGTTGTTCTGCCTGCATTAAGAAGTGTCCTTCCTAGGCTGCCCACCCAACCACTTGGCATTCTTCTGGATGGTGACAGTCAGAAATTCTAATTAACTGCTGCCTAATTACCAACCTAATTAAAGACACCTGCTATGGAGATCAGCCCCTCTGATCCAGGTTCCTGCTGTAGATGTCACAGTTAATTTGTTTCTGGATAATCAAGGGCTGACTATGGCCTTGCTTTCACCATGATGTTTGATTATCTGTAAATTGATTTACACTTGGTAATCTGGATACTTGGGATGAATACTATAGGGTAGGGCAGGGTGGGGCTTCTCAAACTTTGCTATTCAGAAGGGGGTCTACCAACCAGCATCACTGGCATCACCTGGTGCTATTTAAAAACGAAAGATCTCAGGTCCTGCCTCAGATATATTGAATCAGACTGTGCATTTTAACCAGAGCTGCAGTGCTTTGAGTTTGAGAAGCTCTGTTCTGGACCAAGCCACACCCCTCAGAGAGCAGTGGGAGTTGCCAGAGGCACCAGCAAGCATACAAGGACAGCATCTCCCATGGTGTGAAAAGGAGATCAAATGGACAATGAGCACACTGGAGGAATGAAGCAGAAGACAATAACCACCTATATGGAGGGAAGGCATTGGATCACTCCCAAGGCCAGAACCAGAGGATTCTGACTACCTGCAGGGAAAGTTCCCCTTATCAACTGGGGGGCAGTGGCCATTTGAGTGGGACAGCCCACCTATCCAAGTAAGCTCTTAGACATATTAATATGAATAAACCCTGGTTTCTGAATAATTCTAATTTCAAAACAGCAACATAGGGCACCTGGGTGGCTCAGTCGTTAAATGTCTGCCTTTGGCTCAGGGACTGATTCCAGGGTCCTGGGATCAAGCCCCACATGGGGCTCCCTGCCCTGCTGGAAGCGCTTCTTCCTCTCCCACTCCCCCTGCTTGTGTTCCCTCTCTTGCTGGCTGTCTCTCTCTGTCAAATGAATTAAAAAAATCTTAAAAAAAAAAAAAGCAACATTCATCTAAAACACTTAAACAAGATCAAAATGAACAAGAGTATATAGAATGAAGCAAGGATTTATACCAAAGCCAAAAAAAAAGCCAAAATCTGGGAACAAGAATACATTAAAATAAATGACACATATACTTTATTGTTAAGTGTTTGTCCTCTTGGTACCAGGAAGAACAGACAAGAAGATGCCATCATGTGGTGGAAAAAGGTTAAAAGATAAGAAATTAGAAGATCTGGCTTTGAATTTTGGTTCCACCTTAATACTTAATAGTTTCAAGCCTTTAACATTGTTGACAATCTTCGATAAAATAGGTTCAAAATATGAGTCTCAAGGGGATGTTGTGAGAATCAGCCAGGACAGCTGGAAAACCCCAACCTGGCCTGGCACCTCCATCAGTGTACAGTATATTATTCATGCCTTCATTCCTCCATGCAAGATGGTGTTCTTTTAGCAGGGCCTGTGGTTGGCTGCTCTCCTGGGCATGGGGAGGATGCAGGACAAACTCCTCTCTCATAATATCAAACATTCTCTTTTAGAAAGGAGTCATTTTCAGGTCCTTGGCTGGAGTTCTGGTTAATGTGCCCAAGAGTAGGAACCCATCCCAGCCCTTGTACTGGCCAGAAAGATCCAAGACAAAAGTGAGAATCATCTCTCCCAGCCAATTTTGAAAAAATGAAACTCCCTCACTCTTCTCCAAGTATTTATGTTTTCTGCAATTTTGCTTAATAGGGAGAACTTGCTTTTTCTTAGCCCAAAGGGACCTAGACACGCTCCTCTCAATTCTATTTTATAGCTAACCTGATCATACAGAAGGGATTCAGGGTACCCTGATATATAGTAAGTCTCAGCAGAAAATTAGAAAAGAAAAGAAAAAAAAATCAAGTGTATGAGGCAGATAGAAAATTCATATGTATTATTTTTAGTCTTGAGTGAAATGGAAAGGAAAAAAATAAACTGGAAGAAAAGAGGTGAATAAAATTGCTGAGAGAAGTTCTGATTACAAAATAAGACTTAGGTGGCAGATTTTATAAACCTACAGGCTGAGCCAAATGAATATTCATTCGTGCAGCACATAATGCAAGAGCAAGGAAGGTACAGGCCACAAATGAATGAGGCATTAATAAAACATTAAAAGCCTCTTCTCACTGGAGAGTCAGTACAAGATGTGCTGAAGCATAAAGATGTACAATTTAATAAACAGTATGGCTAAACAAGTGGGTGGAAAAAACACTCAAATCCATGTAAATCATGCTGAAGATATCGTTAAAAGATTTTATGAAATGCCTTGGGAAAAAATATGCTGATCTGCTCACAGATGTTGGTGGGAAATTTTGTACACATTTAGGGTTTTAAATTAGTTTTCCTCTTCTAAATTGTTCGCTTTGTTGTTAAAAAAGGGCTGGGGGAGAAATGCTCAGGGAAAAAAGCACACAAAGGGGAGGAAGAGAAACTGAAAACAACAACAACAAACAATTGGGAATTTCTTTCTATTTGAGATAACAAAAGGAAAGGAACTAGGGATCACAGTGAACCTCACACACAAAAAATACGGCAGAATTATGATACACTTAGATAAGAGGCAAGTGTATTTGTTGCCAAGGTTAAGAACAAGAATACAGTGTATTGTCGAAAGAACACTGGATGGGGATTAGGAGTTTCTAGAAGTGACTGCCATGCACGTTGTGTTCACGGGGTTTCTGTGGTTCTATTCAGACTCAGTGGGAAGTAATGCAGGACTGATTTCTGCCAGAGATTACTGGTGCATATTTGATAAACCAGTAAGTTAGTTCATATTGCTATGAAGAAACTCTGGGAATCCGCATATTTTTCCTAATTTATTTAAGTTTAAATTTCCTCATCTATAAAACAAGGAGAATAAACAAAATGATTCTTCCATGAGACTCAGAGGGAACCTGAGAGCACAGCTGAATTGGGACAGGATGGCCACTGTCACAGCTGGGGCTCTGTGATGAAGAGAAATATCCAGGATGAGGGTTAAATCAAGTCTATCTATTTGAAAAGGCCACATTCGGGTTCTAGAAAGGCCAACATAAACACCACCTCTGAGGGACAAGAGCTAGAATTAAGGTTTGAATCTCAGAGTCAAAAATTCCAACTCAAGACTAAGTTCAGAGTAATACAATTTGAGGAAAAAGTAAAAAGAAGGATTTCTTATTGAAGCAAAATTCTAATGGCATCATAATTTTCTCTCTCCTTTACATTTCCTCCTAAAAATGGATAGAAAAATGAAGCCAGCAAAAGAAAACCTAGAGACCACATCTTCAATAAGACTAAGCGACAAGAAAGCCCACAAGACCTCAAGTATGGATAAGTAGGACAGACCATCTGCCAACAAGAAGGCCTTCACAGGTCCCACATGAGATATGCAGCTTGTGGAGGGGAAAGAAGAGCACAACAATGGACCCCACTGTGTGGAAACCTCTACTAGTGGGTCTGAAAACAATTGGCATTCTGTATCTCCACAGAAATACAACAGAAAATTCTCAAAGTTCCTGAATGAGCTCATAGTATACATTCTAAAAGTATAGATGACAGAGGACAGAACTGAAGAATATGAGGATAGATCGACAGAACTTTCCCAACCTAGACGATGGAGAGAAAAGTGACTCAGAAGAATGGACAGAGCCCTACAGAATTATTACGAATAATAGAAGATCTGGCATTGTTATCATTGGAGTCCCAAAAAGAGACAAGAAAGAAAGTAGAACAAAAAGAATACTCTAAGAAATAATCGGTGCACATTTGGTGAAAGATGCAGATTCAAGGAACATAATGAACCTCAAATAAAATAAACCCAAAGAAAATGAACTCAAGACATATTGTATTAGTTTTCTATAACTGTCATAACAAATTACCACAAATTAAAAACACAACAAGCTTATTACCTTATAGTTCTGTAAGTCAGAGATCCAATATAAGTTTCATCAGACTAAAATCAAGTTGCCAGCAATGCTACATTCCTTTCTGGAGGCTCTGGGGGAGATTGTGTTTCCTTGCCTTTTCCAGATTCGAGGCTGCCCATGTTTCTTGGCTCCATCTTCGAAGCCAGCTATGTCACATTTCTCTGTGCCTTCTTCAGCTGTCACATTGCTCTTTGACTATAGCTGGGAAAATCTGGTTGTATTCAACTAGATAAACCAGGATAATCTTCCCATTTCAGAGACCTTAAGCTAATAAATGTATCTATATAATAAAAAAATATTATTTAAAAAATAAATATATCTACAAACTCCTTTTGCCATGTAGGGCAATACATTCACAGGTAATATGCATTAGAGCC
This sequence comes from Ailuropoda melanoleuca, assembly GCF_002007445.2. Taxonomy (NCBI): domain Eukaryota; kingdom Metazoa; phylum Chordata; class Mammalia; order Carnivora; family Ursidae; genus Ailuropoda; species Ailuropoda melanoleuca. The sequence goes on along the minus strand of NC_048221.1, from coordinate 66,327,086 downwards.
TGAATGTCTTTGGGGCTGTTATTTTGCCTACCACATGCATCATAATTAAACTCCTGAAAACCAAAAGCAAAGGAAAAAAATATTGAAACCAGAGATAAATGAAGCACTTTCCATAGGGGAGCACCAATTAAAATGACAGTGGGTCTCATCTGCCACCATGGAGACCAGAAGAAAGTGGCACATATTTTTCAAGTGATGAAAGAACATAAAAGTCAACTGCAAGTTCAATATCTCCAGTGAGATATTCCTGAAGAATAAAGGGGAAATAAAGACCTCAGATGAAGGACAACTAAAGGAATTTGTCACTAACAGATCTACTATCCAAGAACAAAAAATGGCAGAATGTATGAAAAAAAGATTAACTATATGCTGTTTAAAAGAAATTCACTTCAAATTCAATGACATTAGGCAGGTTGACAGTAAAAGGATATAAAAATATATCCCATGGAAACATCAATTTAAAAATAAGAAATGTAATAATTAAGATTATTAAAAAAACATTTATAGTGATATCTCCTATTTCATTCTTGGTATTAAATTAAAATGATTAAATTTTTCTTATTTTAATTTAGAATTTTAATTTTTTTAGACAGTGGATTTTACTAATATGTGATAAAGTAGACTTGGAGCAAAGAAATTTCCTAGATACAGAGAGAGGCATTGCATAATGATAAAAGAATCAATTTGCCAAAAGACATAATCATCCCAAGTATGTATTGACCGAACCACAGAGCCTTAGAAGAAATGAGACAAAAACTTATTGAGCTGGAAAAAAAACAAACAAACTGAAAAATCCACAGTTAGAGTTGGGAAGTTCAACAACCTCTTTCAGCAACTGATAGAACTACCAGACTAAAAATTAGCAGGGATACAGAAAATCTGAACAACACAATCAACCAATGAATCTAACTGATATACAATATATAGATATTGCATAATCTACCCAATAACGTCAGAATATACATTTTCCCCCCCAAAACCCCATGAACATTCAAAAAGATAGACCATAACCATGTCATAAAACAAATTTCAACAAAATTAAAATAAATTGCATCATAAAGAGTATATTTTCCAACCATAATAGAATCAAGCTATAAATTAGTAATAGAAAGACAACAGAAAAAGTTATAAACATGAGGAAATTAAACAATACACTTCGAAATAATCTATAGGTCAAAGAGAAAGTCTCAAAGAAAATTTAAAATAAATACACAGAACTGAATATAAATTAAAATACATATCAAAATATGTGGGATGCATGGAAAACAGTTCTTTTTTTTTTTAAGATTTTATTTATTTATTTATTTGACAGAGAGAGAAAGCACAAGTAAACAGAGCAGCAGGCAGAGGGAGAGGGAGAAGCAGGCTCCCCACTGAGCAAGGAGCCCAATGTGGGGCTTGATCCCCTAGGATCACGACCTGAGCCGAAAGCAGACACTTAACCAACTGAGCCACTCGGGCACCCCGAAAACAGTTCTGAGAGGAAATTTCATAGTACTAAATGGTTACACTAGAAAAGAGCAATGTTCTCAAATCAGTTATTTGAGTTTTTATCTAAAAAGAAAAGATAAAGAAAGAAAAGAAAAATAACTCCAGAAAAAGTATAAGAAAGGCAATAATATAGATCAGAGTAGAAGATGATGAAATTGAAAATAGGAAAACAAGAGAAAAATCAATGAAACAAAAAATGTTTGTTTGAAAAAAGTCATTAACATTAATAAAGCTCTAGCAAGACCGACGACAATAAAAAGACACACATCAGAAATTAAAAAGGGACTATCCTACAGATCCTTCAGCCATTAAACAGCTAGTTAGAGGGTGACACGAGGAGAAATATCATAGTAAGGACTTTCAAACATAACATTATCTTCGTCATAAAAGCAATGAGAAAACTGGCAAAAAAATTTTAGAATCAGCATTTTTTTGGAACTTTGGCGAGGTTTTGCAGCAATCCAGGATGTATTTAAGATAAATGTTGGAATCTTGGTAAGAACAGTGAGTTCTCTGGTGTTTTAACTTGGTCTACTCTCCTCCCCTCTTTTTTTTTTTTTTAAAGATTTTATCTGTTTAAGAGAGAGAGAGAGAGAGGTCACACAAGCAGAGGGAGAAGCAGGCTCCCTGCTTGACTTGGGGCTCGATCCCAGGATCCCAGGATCATGACCTGAGCTGAAGGCAGATGCCTAACTGGCTGAGCCATCCAGGTGCCCCTTCTCCTCTCCCCTCTTGCCAGCCCTAGAGTAACCTTGAAAAGCATAGAGCCCACAATCATGGTGAAACCCAGGACCTGCCAGCCATTGAAGAAGGCAGAATGGGGTTGGAGTTCCTTTAAAGCCTTATTCACAGGGAACTGTCATTACTCGGTAAGTCTGGTGGTTCTCTAGAAGATCCTACTTGCAAGGTTATCTTTACTTGACATGATTTGTAGCTCCTCCAGTACTGTCCTCTATGGGCAGTTGCAGAAAGTATTTAGAAGCACTTGTTCAACTTAACAGCTGCCTGAGGAAGTGGGTATTATTTGGAGAAAACAACAGACCAACCATAAAGCCAAAGAGTAAAAGCTGGTGAATGAGATATCCATAAGGCTTTTTAAAAGCTCCCATGTATTCCTGGGAATTGAAAAGGCTACACACATGCATAAGGCTGTGCACATGCCCAGGGCTGTGCATATATTGTCTTGTTCTGTTCAGGCTGCTATAACAAAATACCACTGACTGGGTAGCATACAAATGACAGAAATTTATTGGTCCCATTTCTGGAGGCTGGAAAATCTAAGATCAAGGTGCCAACATGGTTACCTTCTGGTGAGGGCCCCCTCCCTGGTTTGTATCTTCTAGCTGTGTCCTTATGTAGTGGAAGGGCAAGGGATCTCTCTGGAACCTCTTTCACAAGGCACTAGTTCCATCCATGATGGTTTCATCTTTTTGACTCAAGTACCTTCTAATGACCATCACATTGGACATTGGAATTTCAACACGTGAATTTGGGTTGGGGGTATATAAACATTCAGACCATACCACTCAGGAAAGACCTCAGAAGGCCCTACACTCTCACACTCACTGAACTTGAGGTTCAACGAAAAGGGAAGGGAAAGCTAAGTCAGAGTTGTCAGTTGCCTAAGTGTCGAAAGTATGCCCCAACTCACAAAGAGCACCTCGGAGAAGATTGGAAGACTCACTGGTTCTAGGCATTTAATGAATTTCTGTCTAAGTAATTACTAAACTAACCAAGCAGAGACTTCAGCAGCCACACATGACAGAAAGTAGTCTCTACAGAATTATTTTGGAAAAGTTATTGAACAAACAAATGACAATAACAACAAAAACCCTGGGGAGGGAAGAGAATATGATTTCCAGAATTGTCACATTAGGTTCTCTAAAATGTCCAGTTGTCAACAAAAAATTGTAAGACATGCATAGAAATAAGAAAGTAAGGCCCATACCTAAGGGAAAATAAAGCAATCAATAGAAAATGTCCTTGAGGAATCCCAGATGTTGGATTACTAGACTAAGATTAGCTGTTTTAAATATGTTCAAAGAACTAAAGGAAACCATGTCTAAAGAACTAAAGGAAAGTATGAGAACAATGCTTCACCAAATAGAGAATATAAAAAAATTGTTCCTTCCATGAAAGCAAACACATACTTTTCAAACATACAATGAATATTCCCAAAAATTCACAGAGGAAATCTCATCAAAAATTTCAAAATTGTCCTACTGTTCAGATTCACTAGACATACTGTGATGACATTGAGAATCGCTGAAAGTACTGAACAAGCAAACAAAATATGAAATTCTAGTAATTGTACATGGTTATGTTAAAAGGTAATTTAAAAACTGTATCTATAATAATAATAAAAGACCTACAACTCAAAAACTGTGCTGAAAGAAAAAAATTAGAGCCTTAAGGAGATTGAAAAATTAATAAATTTCACTCAAAAGAGGGAGGGAAAAACTCAAGAGGATAATTTTAAAGAAAGTAAACTGAAGTAATCATAAAGGAAAAAGCAAAATATTAATATAAAAGATAATAAAACGAGTGGAGTTGATTAATACAAATCAAAAATGGATTATTTGAGAAGACCAATATATTCAATAAATATTTAAAAGTATAATCAAGAAAAACAGAGAGAAGATAGCAATGAAAAACAAAAGGAATTAAAGAAGGCTTAACTACAGATACAGAAAAGATTTTTAAATTAGAAATTGATATTACTTTACTTCATTAAGTCTAAAAGTTAGATGAAATAGATATATGATTATAGAAATTGTCAAAGTTGGCCAAAAGTAAAGTGAAAAATTTGTACCATATACCAATAACCATAGGAAAAAAATGAAATTCTCCCTGCCAAAGGTTTAAAGGGCATTTAGTGGTTTAGGTGTAGTCTCTGAAATCTCTGGGGAACAAATATCTTATACAAACTGTTCCAGGTCACAGAAAATAATGGGCAGCATTGCTCTACACTCAGATGAGACAAAGAAAGATAAGAAAATTATCTTTCTCATTTTCAATCATTGGTTTAAAAATATTAGCAGTCAGGGGCACCTGGGTGGCTCAGTTGGTTAAGCATCTGACTCTTGATTTCGTCTCAGGTCATGATATCAGGGTCGTGAGATTGATCCCTGCGTTGGGCTCTGTGCTGGAGCCTGCTTGAGAGCCTCTCTTTCCCTCTGCCCTTGCCCCCACTCATGTGCTCTCTCTGGCATTGCTACTGATTTAGTCTATAAATATATACATTTTTTTCTGTTATTGCTAGGGAATTTTGTTTCCCCTTGATTGTGCTGTTTTCTTCCAAGTGTCTGATGTTTCTTGATTGCGTGCTCATTCATCATTAGGTTTCCCTGTTCACATGTCAGTAGCTGCTGTTCTTGTTTATAGTGCCCTGCCTCCAGTATTTTAGAAGAAGGAGGAAAACTTGTTCCCTGGGGAGCTGGGCAAGAAGAAAGTTGGAAAGAAATAATGAAAGAAGTGGGAAGGAGGGGTAAGTGTGTGTGCTGTCAGCCCTCTTGATCCAATCTTTATTCTAATTTCAACTACCTTAACTTCCTCTCAGTACAGACTTATGGTGCCAGCATTTAAATAGTCATCCTGAGATTACTTCCTATAAGGGGTTCAACTTCTCCAAAAATATATTTGCTTAAATTTACATTTTTCTCATTTATCCAAAGGACATTATTAGTTGATTTTAGAGTGTTTGTTCCCTGGAGATAGGCCCTATCACTAGATTACAAGCTCTTTATGGATCTTATGTTGAGCATTCCAAAATAATTCCTCTTTGATGGTAACGATGATGAGGATAATGGGATGCTGTATTCAATGGGTCCTTCTGTTTCTGACAGGGTCACTGAGCTCACAGTATTTTTGGAAAGCCTATTGGAGTCCATTTATCAACCTCAAAGTGAAAAATACTTTCATTATAAATTCAATAGCTTTATTATTTACTAAAACATCTAAGGTCTTTCTGATCTTAAGTATTTCTAGCCTGTATCACCTCTTAGACACTAAAATTTGAGGAAATGTCATTAGGTTTTATAGCATCACATCCCAGCATAGGAGCTGGTGTTTTTATTCCTACTGAATAAAAAAAAAAAACAAAAACAAAAAAACTAAGAAACACACAGTGGTGAAGTAATTAATCATATGCTAAGGCAGGAAAAGGAGCAAAATAAGATGTTTTGTATGGGGAAACCCCTATACTACCCAATAGACTCTGATGCCAGCCCTTGATGAGCACTGAGCATACTTGTTCTTATTTTCACCATTATACCTACACTACAACTGTATTGAGAAAACATGCTGATGCTGAAATGAGTAGGACTCTCTGTGCATTAAAGCTGTATGACAGATGAGAAATTCCTATAGGATGGTGATGTGAAAGCTGGTCAACACGGTTGACATCCCCCATCGCTGCATTTATATATTGGCCCTTGGCAGATGGTTTGTTTTTTTTTTTAAACCAGGCACAGACTTTATAGGCTTCCTAGAGTATAAAAATAAACTATGGGAGACATGGCAACCATCTGTAACACAGGCACACAGTGAACAAGAGATGGTGTGGATTTCTGTAGAAAGTGACCACCAGTCATTCTTTAAGCTTGGAACTTGTTGCCAAAAGCGGAAACCAGCTCTCGGTGTTAATGGAGTTGTTGGCTGAGCGGTAATGAGGCTATTGATTGGAACAAAGCTCTGTGGCCTCTTTCTTCTTTGGAAACTCCCTGAGCCTGAGCATGCATACCATTACAATGGACATTTCTCTCCACAAATCCTTTTCACAATGTCCTGGCAAATTTTCTTCACGAAGTAGTCCTTAAATATATAACTCAGTTTCATATACCACCTAGCAATTGGTTTCCATTCTCCAGAATCGTCTGGTAAAAGAACAAGCAAGCAGGCTAAGAAGAAACTAAAGACATCAAACAATCATACCTATTCTGCATTGTCTGCATTCCCAGCCCCTTCTGAAAGGGCCACGTACCCACTTCTGGGACTCACTCACTATACACCTCTCTGCTCTTTACTTACGGCATTAGAGGAGTGTGTCCACCAGACCTCTCCAGGTGACTGCATTCACATGCAGGTTCCCACCTACATCTTTAAAGCCACCTTCCATTAATAGTGGGAAGGCAAAATCAACAGGATGCTGTGGCTTCTGTGCACAGGAGACAATATCTTAGGTGATATAGGTTGAAGGTCATCCATGAGGTGCGTACATGATAACAGGGGAAGAAACAACCGGCCAATGTATGGAGCACACAGCTTTTAAAGAAGGAAGACCCTGGTGAGCACATGAAAGTAAAGCATACATTTCATATCTGTCTGCCAAGACTGGAAGCTGTGGGCTTACTGAAATGAACCTAAACGATGTGTGACCACAGGTATACGGACATGTGTATATGTATAGATAGACACACATGTACACACACATATACACAGAAAATTTTTACTGCATATCTTATTTTTACTGGTTGCTGGGCTCTTATTAAACAGGAAGGCCTTTTTGTAGGATAATTAGTTTATCTGCAAGTTTGAGCAGCTGTTGAATAGAGAAACTGCTTACAAATGCTCCATGCCTACCCATTGTTTGGTTTCAGTTAGCTAGGTTTGATAGATGTCAATGAGTGTGCAATTCCTGACGGACATGGGGAAAGATGTCTTCTTCTGAAACTCACACCAAAGCCTTGAGGAGTGTCTGCGCAGGCAGAGGCAGGTTGAGCCCTCGTGGTGGACTGTTGATTTCTCCATGCAGGTGAAGACCACCCTCCACAAACAGAACAGCTGCTCTGGGCCCACAGTCGGTCCCCATTCCTTTCAGAACAAGACATAGAGTTACCTTCATTTGCTCCAACTATCACTGGGGTAAGCATGAGTAAAATCATGGGGGAATTGTATGAAAACCAAAGCAAGGGGTTCCAGATTTAAAACAAACCACTACCATCACCTCCCCACCCTCAACAGCAACACCAAATACTGCAAGCTTTAGCAGCTTTTACTAAGAATTACCTCCTGAGAAGGGAAGCTTTCCAGTGTTTGTTTCTAGAGCTTACCATTTAATGAAATAGACAAGATTTCTATTTCCTTGGCTCAGAGATTTTCAGCAATCCCTCTGCAGACTTGATCTCCTATTCTTTACCTGCTCTTTAGCAGAGAAAAATCTGTCCATGTACATCCCGGGCCTAGTTTCTGTACAGTAGCGTTTTGTGCTGTCATCACTGTTGCTATGAAGAATATCTTCATGAACTTCCTTGCTTACATAAATGGTACCTAGGTTTAACAGGGGCAAGAATAGAAAATAGCGCCCCCTGGAGGAAGATGGTGAAACAAAGCTGGCAGAGAAACTGCCCACGAATGAGGTATGGCACTGAAGCCCCCTTAACTTGTGTAGCTGCTGTTCCTTAATGTCCCCAACTGTAAAATAGGTATTCTTACATCCGTCTTCCTGTTCATCTTCTGATGCTTGATAGTGTAATAAATACCATGCCCGTCAGAGGCCCTTGACACTTTTAAGGAACCACATTCAATTTATCCAAAATTTTATGTGTTCCCAAATTTGAGTATTTTTAAGATCAGTAAGAGATACCATTGATGGGAATGCCAAAATTGTGAAACATCAGAAAGTTAATGAATCATGAGGTTTCATGCATATATATTGGGGGAGGGAGGAAACAGGTTGTCATTTCTTTCTGCTGTAGCAGATTGGAGGTCCTGGCGTTTCCCCTGACTTCCTGACCTAGACAGGGGTGACCATACCTTCCTATGGGGTGGTCCCTGTCCTGGAAGTCCACAGCTTTTGGTCACAACTGTCTAATATCTACTGACTCACTGGAGACTAGAGAATACATCACCACTATTTTTATTATCCTTCTAGTTTCCAGATAATTTGTCAGAGCAATATGCTTATGGCTAATTCTTTAGTGTTATTCTCTCCAGATAATTTGTCAGAGCAATATGCTTATGGCTAATTCTTTAGTGTTATTCTGTCCATTTTATCTCTTAGAATATCAATTACAGTTCCTTCTTATACTGTTTAGCAGTTGCTCTTGAGTTTGCATATCCATGAATAAATGTCCCCCTTCAAACAGCACCATACTGCTGCAGAGCAGTGCCTGGTCTGCTGATGAGCCCTTCAAAGTCATTCTTAATCTGTTACATTGTTGCAGATTTCTAGCATTTTCTTCAGATTTTTCTAGAGTTTCCATCTCTCGGCTTACATTACCCATCTCTTTGTTCATGGTGTCTACTTTTTTCATTAGAGCCCTCAATGTATTAACCAGTTATTTTAAATTCTTTGTTTGATAATTCCATCATTTGTGTGGTATCTGAGTCTGGTGGCAATGCTCTTCAGATTTTTTCCTTGTCTTTTAGCATGCCTTGCAATTTGTTTTTGTCAAATTCCAGCCTTAAGGTATCAGGAACTGAGGTAAAAGGCCTTTAGCATGAGGATTTATGTTAATCTGGCTAGGAGTTGGGCTGTTTGTTGTAACTGTAGGTGCCAGAGGCTTGCTTCCTCCAGGGTCCCTGCTTCTGTGTCCTCTGCTGTTTTGGGGCTTCCCTAAGAATTCCTCCTGAGTCTGCACCTTGCTCTTTCTGCTCTTTCAACTGTAACTCGATTATATTTGATTCCTGTTGATGTGGTGGCAAAGCATACGGGAGAGGAAGCGTTATAAAATTTTAATTATTAAATCTCAGTCTTTTACTGGACCTGTGTCTCTGGGCTGTGACCTTCAGAAGGGATTCTTGGCATTATTTATTTTTTTTAATTTTATTTTATTATATTATGTTAATCACCATACAGTACATCCCCAGATTCCGATGTAAAAGTTTGATGCTTCATTAGTTGCGTATAACACCCAGTGCACCATGCAATACGTGCCCTCCTTACTACCCATCACCAGTCTATCCCATTCCCCCACCCCCTCCCCTCTGAAGTCTTCAGTTTGTTTCTCATAGTCCATAGTCTCTCATGTTTCATTCCCCCTTCTGATTACCCCCCTTTTCTTTATCCCTTTCTTCCCCTACCGATCATCCTAGTTCTTATGTTCCATAGATGAGAGAAATCATATGATAATTGTCTTTCTCTGCTTGACTTATTTCACTTAGCATTATCTCCTCCAGTGCCGTCCATGTTGCAGCAAATGTTGAGAATTCGTTCTTTCTGATAGCTGAGTAATATTCCATTGTATATATGGACCACAGCTTCTTAATCCAGTCATCTGTTGAAGGGCATCTCGGCTCCTTCCATGATTTGGCTATTGTGGACAATGCAGCTATGAACATTGGGGTGCATATGGCCCTTCTCTTTACTACGTCTGTATCTTTGGGGTAAACACCCAGTAGTGCAATGGCTGGGTCATAGGGTAGTTCAATTTTTAACTTTTTAAGGGACCTCCACACTGTTTTCCAGAGTGGCTGTACCAACTTGCATTCCCACCAACAATGTAGGAGGGATCCCCTTTCTCCACATCCTCTCCAACAATTGTTGTTTCTTGCCTTGTCTATCTTTGCCATTCTAACTGGCGTAAGGTGGTATCTCAGTGTGGTTTTGATTTGAATTTCCCTGATGGCTAATGATTTTGAACATTTTTTCATGTGTCTGTTAGCCATTTGTATGTCTTCATTGGAAAAGTGTCTGTTCATATCTTCTGCCCATTTTATGATTTGTTTATTTGTTTCTCGTGTATTGAGTTTGAGAAGTTCTTTGTAGATCTTGGATACCAGTCCTTTATCTGTGGTGTCCTTTGCAAATATATTCTCCCATTCCGTGGGCTGTCTCTTAGTTTTTTTGACTGTTTCCTTGGCTGTGCAGAAGCTCTTTATCCTGATAAAGTCCCATAAGTTCATTTTATCTTTTATTTCTCTTGCCTTTGGAGATGTGTCGTGAAAAAGGTTGCTCTGGCCGATGTCATAGAAGTTGTTGCCTATGTTCTCCTCTAGAATTTTGATGGATTCCTGTCTCACATTGAGGTCTTTCATCCATTTGGAGTTTATTTTTGTGTATGGTGTGAGAGAGTGGTCAAGTTTCATTCTTTTGCATGTAGCTGTCCAATTTTCCCAGCACCATTTATTGAAGAGACTGTCTTTTTTCCACCGGATGTTTTTTCCTGCTTTATCAAAGATTAGTTGCCCAAAGAGCCGAGGGTCCATTTCTGGGTTCTCTATTCTGTTCCATTGGTCGATGTGTCTGTTTTTGTGCCAGTACCATGCTGTCTTTGTGATCACAGCTTTGTAGTACAGCTCGAAATCCGGCATTGTGATGCCCCCAGCTTTGTTTTTCCTTTTCAACAGTTCCTTGGAGATTCGGGGCCTTTTCTGGTTCCATACAAATTTAAGGACTATTTGTTCCAGTTCTTTGAAAAATGTCCTCGGTATTTTGATCGGGATAGCATTGAAAGTGTAGATTGCTCTGGGTAGTATGGACATTTTAACTATGTTAATTCTTCCAATCCATGAGCATGGAATATTTTTCCATCTTTTTATGTCTTCCTCAATATCTTTCAAAAGTGATCTATAGTTTCTAGCATATAGGTCCTTTACGTCTCTGGTTAAGTTAATTCCAAGGTAACGCATGGTTTTTGGTGTTATTGTAAATGGGATGGATTCCCTAATTTCTCTTTCTTCAGTCTCGTTATTCGTGTATAGAAATGCAACTGATTTCTGGGCATTGATTTTGTATCCTGCCACCTTACTGAATTGTTCTATAACTTCTAATAGTTTGGGAGTGGATTCCTTTGGGTTTTCCATATAGAGTATCATGTCATCTGCAAAGAGAGACAGTTTGACTTCTTCTTTGCCGATTTGGATACCTTTGATCCCTTTTTGTCTTCTGATTGCTGTTGCAAGGACTTCTAGTACTATGTTGAATAATAGTGGCGAGAGTGGGCATCCTTGTCGTGTTCCTGATCTTAAGGGAAAGGCTTCCAGCTTTTCCCCATTGAGAATAATGCTTGCAGTAGGCTTTTCATAGATGGCTTTTATGAGATTGAGAAATGTACCCTCTATTCCTACACTCTGAAGGGTTTTAATCAGGAAAGGATGCTGTATTTTGTCAAATGCTTTTTCTGCATCAATTGAGAGGATCATATGGTTCTTGAGTCTTTTCTTGTTGATATGATGTATCACATTGATTGATTTGCGAGTGTTGAACCATGCTTGCATCCCAGGTATGAATCCCACTTGGTCATGATGGATAATCCTTTTAATGTACTGTTGGATTCTATTAGCAAGGATCTTGTTGAGGATTTTGGCATCCATATTCATTAGAGAAATCGGTCTGTAATTCTCCTTTTTGAGGGGGTCTTTGCCTGGTTTGGGGATCAAGGTAATATTAGCCTCATAGAATGAGTTTGGTAGCTTTCCTTCTGTTTCTATTTTTTGAAATAGCTTTAGGAGAATAGGTATTATTTCTTCTTTGAATGTTTGGTAGAATTCCCCAGGAAAACCGTCTGGGCCTGGAGTTTTATTATTTGGAAGGTTGTTTATCACTGACTCAATTTCTTCATAGTTAATTGGCCTATTTAAGAAATCTATTTCTTCCTGTTTCAGTCTTGGTAGTTTATAGGTTTCCAGGAAGGCCTCCATCTCTTCCAGATTGTTTAGTTTTTTGGCATATAGCTGTTGATAAAAGTTTCTAATAATCCTTGCAATTTCAATGGTGCTGGTCGTGACCTCTCCCTTTTCAGTCATAATTTTAATAATCTCAGTCCTTTCTCTTTGTTTTTGGACAAGTTTTGCCAGTGGTCTATCAATTTTATGGATTCTCTCAAAGAACCAGCTTCTAGTCCTGTTGATCTGCTCTACTGTGGTTCTGGTCTCTAATTCATTGATTTCTGCTCTAATCTTGGTCAACTCCTTCCTTGTCAGTGGGTTAGGCCTGTCCCTCTGTTGCTGTTCCAGTTTCTTGAGGTGAGAATATAGAAACTGCATTTTAGATTTTTCTATTCTTTTGAGTGAGGCTTGGATGGCTATGTATTTCCCCCTTAGGACTGCCTTTGCAGTATCCCATAGGTTTTGGACCGTTGTGTATTCATTCTCGTTGGTCTCCATAAATTGTTTAATTTGTTTTTTGATTTCCTGGTTTATCGAGTCATTCTTGAGCAGGATGGTTCTTAGCCTCCAAGTGTTTGAGTTTCTTCCAGGTTTTTCCTTGTGGTTGAGTTCCAATTTCAGAGCGTTGTGGTCTGAGAATATGCAGGGGATAATTTCAATCTTTTGGTATTGGCTGAGACCTGTTTTGTGTCCCAGAGCATGATCTATTCTTGAGAATGTTCCATGGGCATTTGAATAGAATGAGTATTCTTTGGTTCTGGGGTGTAGTGTTCTATATATATCTATGAGGTCCAACTCGTCGAGTATGGCATTCAAAGCCTTTGATTCTTTGCTTAGTTTTTGCCAGGGTGTTCTGTCTATTTCTGATAGTGGGGTGTTGAGGTCCCCTACTATTACTGTGTTCTTATCTATATGTCTCTTTATTTTGGTTAAGAGTTGGCTTGTGTATCTTGCTGCTCCCCTGTTGGGGGCATATATATTAATAATTGTCATATCCACTTGTTGAATACTTCCTTTAAGAATAATATAGTGCCCTTCTGTATCTCTCTCTATGGCCTCTAGTTTAAAATCCAGTCTATCTGATATGAGAATTGCTACTCCAGCTTTCTTTTGAGGTCCATTTGCGTGGAAGATGGTACTCCATCCCCTTACTCTAAGTCTGAATGCATCTTTGGGTTCAAAATGAGTCTCTTGTAGACAGCAAATGGATGGGTCATGTCTTTTTATCCAATCTGCAACCCTGTGGCGTTTTATGGGAGAGTTTAAGCCATTTAGATTGATAGAGATTATTGACAGATATGATTTTAATGATGCCATTTCTCTTTAAAGTCTTTGTATCGGTTGTGACTTGCTGCTCTGTATCACTCTTGGGGCCTTTTTACCTTTATAGAGCCCCCCTTAATATCTCCTGTAGGGCTGGTTTCGTGGTTACGAAATTGGTTAATGATTGGCGATTTTGGAACGTCTTTATTTCTCCATCAATTCTGAATGACAGCTTTGCTGGATAAAGGATCCTTGGCTGCATGTTTTTCTCTGAAAGAGCTTTAAAAATGCCCCCCCAAGCCTTTCTCTCATTCCAGGTCTCTGTAGACAGGTCTGACGTAATCCTGATACCTTTGCCTTGGTACGTGAGAAATTTCTTTGCCCTGGCCGCTTTCAATACTGTATCCTTGGATCTAATATTTGCGAATTGCACTATGACATGCCGTGGCGTAGGTTTGTCCTGGTTGAGCTTGGATGGGGTCCTCTCTGCCTCTTGGACACGAATGCTTGTTTCCCTTGCTAGATTAGGGAAGTTTTCAGCTACAATTTGTTCAAATATCTCTTCTAGACCTCTGTTTTTCTCCACCCCTTCAGGGATGCCGATGATTCTGACATTGGATCGTTTCATAGAGTCAGTAATCTCCCGTAATCTACATTCGTGGGCGTGGATTTTTTTAAGACCAGCTTCTATTTTCGTTTTTTCTTCTACTAACCCATCCTCCAATTCGCTAACGCGTTCCTCTGCCTCGGTGACCCTGGCCGTCAGAGCCTCTAGTTTTGACTGTATTTGGCCCACTGAGTTTTTAATTTCTGTCAGATTCGCTCTCATTTCTGCCCTTAGGGATTCTATATTCTCAGCAACGCTTTCTCTGATGCTTTTTTCAAGTTTACTCATCATCTTGACCATTGTTGCTCTGAATTCCATTTCTGATAATTGGGATACATCCATATGTATTAATTCTGTGGCCGAGGCCAATTCTGTGGCAGAGGCCACAGACTCATTATCTTTTCTTTGCTGGGGGGGACTTCTCCTTCTCGTCATTCTGATGAAGAGAGATTGCAGGGTTGTCCAGAGCCCAAGTGTTGACTGGGACCCAGGCCGTGCGCCCTTGTTTTATAGAGATCTTAGGGATGTGGGCTTCTTCCTTAAAGAGTTTATTTATTTATTTGAGAGAGAGAGAGACAGTCAGCAAGAAAGGGAACCCAAGCAGAGGAGTGGGAGAGGAAGAAGCAGGTTCCCGGTGGAGAAGCCCGATGAAGGACTCCTTACGGAGCGTTGTGATCACACCCTAATCCGAAGACAGGTGCTTGGTGACTGCGCCACTCAGGCGCTCCGGGTTGTGGGCTTCTTGATTTTTCAGCCTGCCTTCTGGGGGAGGGGCCTGCCTGCCGGTACTCAGAAAACCCTGTTTGGGTAGAGTCTCTGTGTCCCTTGCGAGGGGGGATGGGGATGGGCACCCTGTGAGCCGGTATTTCCGGGCTTTTGTTCTCTGGCGGCTTTCCCTGGCGGTTTGCTATGCCTCTTCTGAGAGAGCAGCAGCGGCTGAAATTCAGCCTCTGTCTCAGAACAGAGGGATCGCGGATCGTTCTCCACTGATGTTCTGGCCACTTTAACTCTGTTTCTGTTGGTGCTGCTCAACCCTGCAGCATCCCGGGCTGTGCGCCCCACACCCGGCGTCCCAGCCCTCACTTCCAGGGCCGGCACGTCTCTGTCCTTTGTGTTTCCAACCCCGCCAGCCGCCAGCCGCCCCGCGCGGGCTCCCGGAGCTCCCCGTCTCAGTCTGGTGTCTCACGGGTGCTGACCGCGAGTCCGCCTGCTCCCCCGTGCAGGTGGCCCTCCAGCCGCCAGCCGCCCCGCGGACGCTCCCGGAGCTCCCGGTCTCAGCCTCGATCCAGTGAGCACACCGGAGCTCCGGAGCTCCGTGAGATGCTTGGTGGTGCACGCTCCCGGCTCACGGACTCAGTCTGCCGTTTCCAGAGTGCGGGTCCGCGGTCCGCCCGCTCCCCGGTGCAGGTGGCCCGCCAGCCGCCCTGCGCGCGCGCTCCTGGAGCTCGCGTTCTAAGTCTGTTGTCTCGCGGGTGCCGTCCGCGAGTCCGCCTGCTCCCCCGTGCAGGTGGCCCGCCAACCGCCAGCCGTCCCGCGTGCGCTCCCGGAGCTCCCTTCTCAGCCTGCTGTCTCAAGCGTGCGGGTCCGCGGTCTGTCCGCTCCCCCTTGCAGGTGGCTACCGCTTCCCGGCGCCCTGACACGGCGGCTCCCTCCCCCTTCTGTTTAGCTTCCGATATCTGTGCGCGGTTTCACGGCTCCCCGCTTCGTACCTCGATACTCAGCGCTGGAGATGTTCATTTGTAGAGATCCAGATGTATCTTCCTGCGTCTCAGGCTGATTCCGTGGATATTCCTGCTGGTCGTACCTATCCAGCTCAACTCAGGGGACCGGCTGAAAAAGGGGTCCCCTACTCCTCCGCCATCTTAACCTCCCCCCCACCTCTTGGCATTATTATCATTTTTTACCCCCAGGGTGAGATAGGAAGGCTTGGGGGGGGCGGAATTGGGTAAAAGCCCCTCTACCCTGGGATAAGGCTCTGCTAAAGTCTCTTCCCCTAGAAAGTAGGCCTTTCTTATGGATAATGTTTAAGGCCTATCTCAAAATGGTTATCTTTCTCCTCCACCTGCCAGAGCCAACAGGAGATATCTCTTGACTCTTTACCATAAGAAACTGATAGGGTTCCTGGAGGTAAAAACCCTTGAAACTCTGGAAAATCCCCTATGACTGTGGCCTCCAGGAGTTTCTCACTCTCAGGCTAGCCCATGCTCAGTACCCAGTAATTTGTCAAAACTGCCATTTGAGTGATGCCACCAGTTTCTGGCTCCAGTAGCTTCTACCCTAGGTAAGGATGTATCAGCTGTGAATCTCTGTATTCATCCTTCTCAGGACAGCAGTTTGTCTTGCAACCTCAGTTCTCTGAGGGGTATGAGAAAAGGCATTGGTTTTCAGGGTTTGTTTTTTCTTTCAATTTTTTTGTTTTGTTGTTGTAAGGATAGGAGTATAGGATAAGGATAACTTCCAAGCTCTTTACACATTGGATCTGAAAACAGAAGTCTAGTTGATAATCTTGCACAAGTTAACTTCTCTGAAACCACTTCTCCGAATCCACTTCTCCCTTTGTGACATGGAGATAATAAAACTTTCAGGCCTACTTCATGTCATCATTTAGATTAAAATGCTTTAGAAACGGTAAAGCACTATAGTTACTTAGGGGTTATTACCAATTTGTCAACATCCCTCACAAATTTCTGGAGGTGTCACCAGGAAATACCTATTAAGCCAGGAATAACATTTCCTAGCTCCCCTGAAATTGCTCTGTGCCCAAAGAATGAAGTAGGAGACATGTCCACAACTGGTCCATAATAATGTCCCCAGTGCTCCTCCATGCTCTTTACCGTTCTCTTAGAAGCAGAGGATAAGACCCTGGAAATGATGGAACTATATGATGGAAAAATCCCTGCCTACAATGAATAGACTATTGGGTTGTTATATGTGCAAGAAAATCATTTTACTGTCTTAAGCCACTGAAATCTTGGCGTTCATTTGTTACAATAGCTACTGTTACCCTATCTAACAAAGAAATTGATACCTTGATATTGGAGCTAGTTACTTACACACATGACCTACTAGTTGGGTGCTGAGCTGGGGAAAAAAAAAAGATATTGTAGACTAGAGGGATTGAGACTCAGGTCTTGCTGTGGTACAATATTGAGTGAAACTGTCACCTGGGATAAGGATGACAAAGAGAAAAAAGAGAGACTGTTTTGTTCCCCCCAAAAATTGAGTGTTTAAAGATTCCAGACAATAGGAAATAAGATTGAAAAAGACCTGAAGCAAATTAAACCCATTAAGATTTGTCAGGTAAACGACTCAGCCTGAGGAAAAGAAAGATAATGGTTGTGGTATTCTCTTCCAAGCCCTGTTCAAGATGGCTTTAGGGTAACTACTATTGACAGGGAGATTGGCATGGGGGCAAGGAAACACAGCTGCAGTTCCTGCTCCCTACACCTTCCCCTATCCTCCCCACTTACCAGGGGGCCTGTGCAGCCCTGTTCCAGTACTTCCCACGCCTCTCCTCTCTAGTGAGCTTGCTGTTCCAGGTTTAGGTCTGGAACGCAGCAACCCTGGTGGCAAGGCTTGAAAAACGTACCTTGAGTAACTTAAATTTCATCCAATGGGTGGTGAGGTTTGCTTCCTTTCACACAGCTGCCATCTTGATTATTCCCCTCTCCTAATCCAGGTTTCTGCTGTTTCCTGCTTCTGGAGATTCCAACTGCAACAGGCCATGCTGGGGCTTAGAGGGGGAGCAGGGTGGGGGTAGGGTGAAGGGTTGAGTGTCGGGGATGGGAAACCAACATCCCTGAGAACTTTCTGGACCCCTCCCTGGTCAGCGGCTCTTCCTCCCACGAACCCGAGTTGGAGGCTGAGTGCCTGCATGTGCTGATCTGTCACATCTCTGTGTACAGTTAGCCACTAATCAAATTTCAACTTGGCTGTAACACTTCACTGTAATGGTTTTCAGGGCTAAGACCAATCAAACTAAAATGTGTGAGGAGAGAAATCCAATAAGAGAAAGCAATTTAAGATACAAGCCTATTAAGTCAACCTATGATCATTAAACTTTTAAATTTAGGGATTGCCCTCCCCGTCTTCAGACCACTCCTGGGAGGCAGAGTGGCTTCTTGTTTCTTTTAAATCCAGGCTTAATGTTACTTCTGAGTTCTCACCTAGACATTTCCCAGGAGCTGCATTCCAGCGGCCCAGTCTCTTCCTTACCCGGGGTCAAAGGCTGTGCTCCTGGGTGGGTGGTGACATCTCTCTGGCCCGGCCCGGCCCTGCCCTACCCCACAGCATTGGTGGGGTGGGGGGCCGTTGAGAGCAGTGTAGAAGGCCCCTGCTGACTGGGATTGCTGGGAGAGGGAGGTCCTGGGTGCTGGCAGGAAGGACAGGTCTGCCCCAGGTTGCTTCAGTAAAGCTCCCTCTGAGCAGCAGCGTGGGGAAAAACTGCTTCAGGAGATAGAGGCATGGACTCCTGCTCAGGCCCAGAAGGGAGACGGTGGGTTCTGGAGATGGAAGCAAGTCAGATGACCTCGGTGGGGGGTGAGGGGCTGCACAATTCCAGGAGGCCACCACACAGGGTCAGGGGCTGTGGGTAGGGATAGTTATGGGGACGCAGGTTTTGGACACACTGTGGGATGCCCAGATGATGTGGTGGCAGTCTCCACTCATTTGTGAAAATGTTAGGAAAATGAACCAAAGGCTAGAGACAAATGACCTAGATCTATATGCCAGAAGTGGGGGGTGGGGAGGCTGGGGGCGGGCGACCCTGGGTCCAAACTTTTGTTTCTGAAAGAAAATGCTATCTTTTTAAATTAGGACTAACTTTAAGGCCTTAAATTCACATATGTTATTCAGACTATTAACGTTTCAAATAGAAAAGAGGTAATCAGCTCATTAGGTATGAAGTGATTTTAACAAGACTGCTAAAGCTTTATAGAAGAATAACTCGTGTTACATCCTTTGTGTGTCAGCTGAGGAGGAAAGGCTACCACACTGGCCGCCCCTCGTCAACACTGCCAACGGTCACACTTGAGCCTGGCTTCCCCTCCACAGTCCTGTCACAGGCCACTGTCTAAGCAGGCCCGAGCTGCCCCTCACTGTCGCCAGGCCTCAAGGACCACGCGTGGTCACAGAGCACCTTTCCTGGAACTGCAGCACATGTCAGGTTTGGCACATATTTTTTATTTTCTTTTACTTTCACATTTACAAACTCAGGAAGCCATTTGGAGAAAGGGGAGGTTGAGGCTGCCTGGAAGAAAAGCTGGGCTCGTGGGCACCGTGCAGAGTCGGGCACTTAGGACTTCTCACAGGGAACCTGGCTTGTATCTCAAGAGCCCTCACTGTCAGGCGACATCTAAAATAGTAGCTGTGGCCTGCTCCTCCGTGCCTGGAAGACTCCTCGGCCCAGGATTTTATTGCTGGTGAACTTGATTATCCAACTTAGAGTCCAGGATGATGGCATTATCATAAACGGGTTCAGTGGTGAGCATTCTGCAGGGGTGAAAGGAAACTGCCATGTGTACCCTGCACAGGTCCTGCTGCGCCGTCCTGTGGCCTGGGCTTGCCTCTGGCCACAGGGGAGGGCCCTGGAGATGGGTGCTGTCCATCCGGACGGGACAAAGAGGCGAACAGTAATCCGGGCGGATGTGCTCAAACCACAGCAGCCGGAGCGCCAGAGCCCAACCAGCTCTCCCTCTCCCCATGCAACGTGTCCCTTAAGGCCCCCCAAGATGTCCCCTCTCCCGGGGGGGGAAAGAATGTACACACTCCTCTCTTTCCAAAGCTGCATCTCTTGGGCTGAGTGAGACAACTGTCTGGCAGGCAGCACAGAAATACGGACTAGAGGTACCTAGGCATAGACCCTGGAAAGATGGACTGCCGAAAAGTACCCTCGGGTCACCTCTGAGTTTCACAGGAACAAGACTCATGGAAAGAATGGTTTGCCTCTGTGATTATAGCAGCGCCAAGATGAAACCCAGGCGTCATTTTATTACTCAGATTTGATCCTGTATTAGCCCCATGTGATTTTTGCAGACCATTAGCTTCTCCATCTCTCCTCAAAATGCCGGGTGCCATTCTTGCAATCCTTCAGTGACAGGCAGGACCACCCCACCCTGCCCGGGAGCCGCCAGTGCGTCTGCCTTTTTGACAGCTGAGGGAAATGACTCCACACCATGTCATTTTTCTTCCCGGACTGTCAGACTGCAAATGTTTCGCCCCTTTCCCCTCCTGAGGAGAGTAAAGGCCTAATGGCACTGATAGGGGAGGGGACCGAGGGGGATCTGCCAGGGCCCTCAGTGCACCTTACGTCTAAACTGAGTTGTAACGGTCAGGGTCCAGCTTCATCGGCCGAGGCATGCCCAGGTCCATGGGAGGCTGTGGTGTCTCCGGAAAGAATGGAATGGAGGACAGGTCATTTCTGTGCTCACATCTCCCACCTGGTTAGCCTCTGGTCTAACAGATATTTGAATTCACAGTTCTACACATTAGTTGAGCAAAAAATCTGGCTTCTGATACCCAAAGAGCTTAAAGTCCCCTTCAAAACGTGCATACAGGCGCCGGATGTCTCGTTTGCTGATGCCCAGAAAGTAGCGCTCCACCTTGGTTTTATTATACACGGTAATCCCCGGAGGGATGGTAGGGTAAGACACCAGGTGGGCTATGCCGGCCTCCTGTAAGATGTATGGGGCATCGTCCTCCAGGGTCTCATGGTGACCGATCACACTGTACGTTATCTCGCAGGGTGCACACAGTTCAACGTATGTCACCCAGTGGATGATGTGGTCCCCAAACTGAAGGTCCAGCCACCTGTGGTTTGGATCGCCCAGGTACCGTACAAAATCTTCGAACTGGATGCCCCTGGTCTCTGTGCGGTTCCTCCTGTATTTCCTAATGATGCCAGGGGCAATCTCGTGCCTGTACCACGGCTCAAAGCGGGGATTGTGAACAAACTTATCTTTAAATGCAGAAATCAGTCTTTCGAAGGGATCTCTTACAATAAAAAACTTGAAGTATGTTTTCAAGCTAAGGAGAAAAATGAAGAGCAACAAGCATTTAGGCTGAGGCCCGCTGGTGGTAACCAGGGTGAGGTGGGACGAGGGCAGAGTGCCTGTTGGAATGGCAGTGGCCAAGGCAGCCAGAACGCGGCCTTCCGTGAGGAGTGAGTTACACGCATCTCTGAAGCCACCCAGCCGCCTTTGGAAGCACAGCCTATTACTGACCCATCTTATGGTGAGGAAAGAGAGGCTCAGAAATCATAACCATCCCAGGCCACAGGACTCATCATCCCGGAGGGCCACTGTGGGGACATCTACTTATCTCAACAGATATGTGAATATTTCAAAACTTCAAGGGCGTTTGAAAGTCTTATTCTTGGGCAGGAACCCTGAGTGAGGGAGAACAGCAGAGGCCAGAGGAAGTTCCTTTAGGGGACCTCTGTATAAATTCAATTCACAGTCTCCAGGGGAAGGCCAAGCCAGAGCAGGGGGCAGGTAAGAGAAAGGGGGGGGGTGCGAGGCTGCGGCTCCAGCTGGCGGGAAGGCGGCCCGGGGGGCTGCCAGCAGTGGTGGGGATGGCGCAGTGGCAGCTGCGTGACGGGCCTGTAACAGTGCTGACAGAACAATGACGACATCGGTCACCGCTGTAATTATGGTGCCTACTCTGCGCCAGAAACCGGCTCAGGGCCCTGCACACCTGAACTCGTCTTCTCACAAAAGCCCCCATGAGATCCGTGCTCAGGTGGACAGCAGGACCGCACTTACCTGGGAGGCTCTCTGATCCCGCATCTAACACCTGCCTTCTACAGGTCTGGCACAAACTGGGAAGACTAAGTAACCAGCACCAGAAGTAACGAGAATCAAATGGCCGAAAAGCAAGGGAGATCAAAGTTCATTTGGTGCTCTGACATCTACTTGCTGCTCATGTGTTCAGATTCCTTCTGAGCCTTGTCCTGCGGGGTCATTTCACAGCTAATAGAAAGGAATTTTCAATTTACTAGCTAAGTCATTTTTAACATGCCCAGTCTCCACCCTTGCTGTGATCAGTGAGGTCTGACTCTCTCTGCCTGTGTAAGGCCCCGTCCCCACCACCTCCCCTCCAGGCAGCTAATATGGAAGCAGGTGTAAGGCCTCTGAAAGAAAATTAAAAAATTAAGTGATGCTCCCCTGTAATCCAAATCCCTTTCCTGTGACCTAAAGGTCATATTCAGTAAGGAATCCATAAAACTTAACAGAACCAAAGCAGAACAAAAATGAACTACTCATTTCTATTAAGAAAATTATGTAACCTTTGTTTGAAAGGACTGCATGAAGGTAAGGGTGGAGAAGACATTCTGAAATTCTCACCAAGGTTTGTGAATTTAAATGCACTGAACACTGGGCTTCTGCTCGGCTGCCTCTTGCCAGTGTAAACCAAAGCCTCCAGCAGTCCTTAGAGCAATTTGAGATGCATGGCAAAGACAGAACTGAGCCTCAGGGTTTACCAAAATTCCCCTCCCCTTAGGAACCTACTCCTACCGCTTCTGAATTTCTGCATCGCTGAAGGAAGAGAGACGAGGGAGGCCATTCTTCTCATGGTCATGAACCACATTTTCGGGTATCTCTTCAATGGAAGGAAAAGCCCCTGGGAAGGAAACAAGGAGGACAGGTTGGCTGCCTCGGTGCGACCCTTGAAGGAAGATGCCTGGTTCTCTTAACTTGGGCCCCATGATCCCCACAAGCCCATCCCTTAAATCCCAGTTTAGGTCTTTGAATTCCAACTGCTTCTGCCAGCAGGATGAGATAGTGAAGAAAAGCTTCTGGTAATCCATAAGCCAACTAGAAGAAACAGACGAGTTGGGGTGGGTGGGAACATGGGGGAGAAACACTGTCAAAACCTACCCCTGGCAACACACCTAAATTCGGCGAAATCTGACATTTAAAAAAGATCCCTGCATGTAGAAAGGATTCCTAAAATGAGCAATATTCATTCTACTTTGAAATTGGGGGAAATACCAAAGGAGTAGGACCATGAAATATACTGCTGGTTGATGCCCCGTTGGGGCCCATTACCCACAACGGGCTTGGCTCTCCCAGCTCCACATCCCTAAGCTTAAGGTGGTTCCTAGGCAGCCTCACCACATGCCAGAATGGCAAGTGGCAAAGCCAACTGGTTCTGGGAAAACCTGGCCAATGCTGTGGGAGCAGTGTGATACAGCTGAAGCAGGGGACAAGGAGGACAAAAAGAATCTAAGGCAGGGCAGGATCAAAGCCACAGTGCCCAGGTCGGGGCTGCCAAATGGAACCTTGGATGCACCCCACTCTCAGGTTGGTGGACTGGGCAGGTTTTTCATTCTCTTCTCAACTTAAGACAAATAGAAACAAAGCGTCATTATCCACGAAGGTTCTAGCCAAGCCTCAGCAAACCTTCCAATCCATCACTGGGTTAATCCTGTCATGTTAGAGTCTGGCAGGAAAGGATCTCTGTTGGGCTATCTACACAGTGGCCACTGGCTTGACTGTCTGATTTATCCCTTCCCCAAGTATGTAAGCACCAGTCTGGAACTCTGTGCTAAGTGCTATGGATGGCCACGAAATGAGCAAGATGAACATCTATCTGCTCTCGAGGGGATAATGAAAGAACCAGCTCTGAAGATTTGTACCAGGACCTGCCCAAGTACCTGTCCCTGTGCAGGTGTCTCTAGGGACGACTGAAGATAGCCCCAAGGACCATCCTCTATTTTATGGCCTGGCAAACCTGCCGCCATTTTTATCCTGCACTTGTAAATTGGTGTTTACTTCTTTAAGGTCTGATACTTTGTACTGTGGTGGCATATTTCTAAGACATTTGTGTATTTATTGTCTTAAATTTGATTTGTGACCTCACTCTTTGATGTCAAAAATCCAACTTACTATCAGATTACTCAAGAAGCCATTAATTATACAGTGTAAGATGAGGCAAGTGTCTCCCTTGTTTCCTCCAACCAACCAAGAAAAGGCCAAAGGAAGCAAGCATGAAAAGGCCCATTGACCACCAACTCTGAGAACAGCAGCAGGAGTGGTGGGCTGGAGGGCAGAGACAGCAGGGCCACCTGCCACGGAGCTCTGGGGGCTGATTCCTGGTCCTGGAGTCACACTGCTGTCAACTGGAATTATGTTTCTTTTGAAGCTGAAGTTAACAGACAGAGCCCGTAATTATCTTGGACCAATTCAGGGTAATTGGAGTTTAAACAAACAAACATGGTATCCGAAAAGAGCAGTGAGTAATCAAAACCTGTAGAGTATGAGATCACTTTTCAGTGACCTAATTTGTTCCCAAATAAACATCCAATTTCCTGAAGCAAGTCGATTTAATCCTCTGAATATGGAAGCTCAGTGTAAAATGGGGGCGCCTTCTTTCTAGCCAAGTGGCACAGAATACTTCATCTGTGGGTGAAGGGGCCCCCAGGCCCACCTGGCAGGGCTCTCCTCCCAGGCATGGGTGCAGGCCCTTCCACTAGAGGGGCAGCCAGGATGCCAGTGAGTGTGGGGCCTCAACTTACCAGGACAGAGCTAGTGACCAGTAAAAGGCAAGGCAGTGCATCTGAAGAGAAGAAAACGGATCAGCCTGGGGCTGGGGATGGGGGTGATGGGTAGGTTGCTTGAGACAGGAATTCCACTCTGGAAAGTGAGGACAGGAGATTCTGACCAGGTGGGGCCCTTTGAAAACTTTAGTATCTAAAACTTTTAAGCCACCGGCTTTTAAAGTACACCACCAACAGGGGAAACACAACAGAGAACTGTCTGTAAGCCCTTCCAGGACAACTGTCCCTGCCTTGGCTCCTCTCTGCTGCCCCCCTCCGCCTCCCCTGCCCAGGCCACAGCCCTCCCCCCCACCCCCAGGCAAACCCTGCTGTCCACCGACCAGACATCCACTGGGCGCTGCACGCACCATTTAACACGATCAGCACTTTCTTCCACTGGGTGTTGCCCACTTTGGGGGTCTGGCAGAAAAGAATCTTGTGCTTGTCACAGACGAATATCCGGTCCAGGACAAACCTGGAGACTGCGGTGTGTGAGAGGTTCTTCAGGGCTTCATCCCTGCAGACGTTTCTGATGAGTTCCAGGCGCTCCGTATAGACCAGGGGTTGAACAAGCCGGCCGTCTGACAGCACCTTCCCAGTTGGCTGCAAGCAACAAGGAGGCAGAACGGGAACAAGGGCTTTGTCAATAGAAAACAGGAGCGAACCCCGCAGGAGCCACCCGGGGAGGCCCTTTCCCCTGACCTCATGCTGTGTGTTGACACACTGAGGGCGAGAACCAGAGCTGTCTCACAGGAAGGGCAGGAGTCTGTGGACACCATTCACCTTCAGGGGCCTGGGATTCAGGTGACATGGATACGCTGGACCAAAGCTCAGTCAGAGATGTGATGATGTTTGTTCATCCTCAGCCACCCTGACCAAGGAGGAGGCACGGGAGAGAGGCCTGCCTGCCACTTTGCAATGGCAGGCATTAGGGCCCACGCGTCTTGGACACAGCAGGATACCCGGCATTCCAGGATTTTAGTGCAGGCCAGTTTCTGCCCCATTCCTTCTCCCTAGCATTTCCCTCCACATAATTCTGAGTGTACGTATGTGGACAGTACCTAGGGACCGGTCATCTACACACGTGGTGAGTGTTCCAAAGATACTCTGGTATACGGGAGAATCGTTTATTAACTAGCAAAACATACCTTAGGTCATTCGGTATGGGTTTTAAAAATGCCAAAGCCATTACTCCATCTCCTCAGTGACAAGCACGTGGCTATGCTTCCCTGTCATGAGGCTTAAGGAGAGGGGAACGGGTTCTGCGTGGTAGTGGCATCCGTTGTACTGGAAGCGTGGCTGTGGGCAAGTGCTGGAGCACGTTGGTGCTGGTTTCAGCTGAGTCCTCCCACCAGGCGGGAAAATCCATGTGAGCACTGGGCAAAGGCTCTGATCCAGACACCCCTGCCTGCCAGGAAAGCAGGCCTGGAAGCGAGCGGACACGGACCACGGGGACCATGGGGGGGCATGGCCTCCGGCTGCGTTTCTAAGGTTGGGGTGCAAGCTGCACAGGGGCACTGCTGTGGCTGCTTTTACTCTGTGACGTCTCAGTTCTGAAGGGTTTGTTTTGATCACCTCAGAGTTACCTGGAACAGGTCTTTCAGTTTTTCCTCTCAAAACCAGTGTAATTTCTAGCCTGTGTGTAGTGAGGATGGTTCCTCTGTAGCCTTCACACACACAATACGACCTGAGTGTGAATACTGAGTCATCGCTCTTCCTACATCAGCTCGAGCTGGCACCGAATGCTGTGGAGAAGCCCGTGGCCCACCCTACCTACCCCTACCTCAACGGCCACTCTTTGTAGACAACCCATTTTTAATACCTGGGTGCTGGTCAGATTTTTTCCATAACGTTTAAGCACATTACAAACTTTTCTAGGTTAAGTCAGTCTGGGTTTCTCTGCTGATTTGCCTGGAAGGCCGGGAGCCCTTCCTACCTGCATCCTCGGCTCAGAAAATGTCCTTTTTCCTCAGGACACTTAGGTAGGGGTGGAGCTCATGTGCGACAGTGGGTGAAAGTCATTTGAGGTTAGAAGCTGGGCAGGGGTTTCTGGGTCAGAGTCTTCACCCCGCAGCTCACGTGGGTTTTTCCCATCTGGTGGGAGGACTCTTTAGAGCAGAAACCAGCGCTGACATGCCCCAGCATTTGCTCACAGTGGCTACACTTAGATACGACTGACACCACTAAGTAGAACCCGTCCCCTCTGCTTACAAATACCGTGTGCTTAACACTCAGGAGATGGGAGTCTTATACCACATATTTTTTATACCTCAATGAATGTCTTAAGAAAGGAAACATACAAAAGTTCTGACAGTGGTTGAAGGGAGTTATGGATTGCCATGGGCCGTAGTTGTTTTTTTCCTTTTAATGTTGGATATTTCTTTAAAATACGTGACTTTATCTT
This sequence comes from Ailuropoda melanoleuca, assembly GCF_002007445.2. Taxonomy (NCBI): domain Eukaryota; kingdom Metazoa; phylum Chordata; class Mammalia; order Carnivora; family Ursidae; genus Ailuropoda; species Ailuropoda melanoleuca. The sequence continues at coordinate 66,300,236 of NC_048221.1, read as the reverse complement.
CCTTCTTCATAAAATACTTGATTTAAAAATATTGGCTGGTGGGGAAGCACCTATATAGACTTCTAGAAAGTTCTAGAAAACTGTTCCAAGTCCTCTGTGGATGATTTCTACCACATCTGGGTACTTTCTGTATCCAAAGTTGGCTCTGCAAATACAGCACATTTTTGTCTCTCTTCAGCACGATCTTCACTAACCAAAAGTCAAAACTCTGCCAGAACCCCCTCTGAATTTCCTTCCAGGGCTCACCTGTCTCTTTCCTACCAGCATGGGTCCTTTCTCATCTTTCCTTCCTCCCCTTTTCTACAAAGTGACAGCCACTATTTCCAGCCACTTCCTGAAGTGGCCTCAGGGCCTTTCCACTACCCAATAAATCGGAGTTGAGTCAGTATGGTTGGCAAGGAAAGGGGACGCAAAATGGGTTCATTTGACTTTCCTTCTTACGAGAAAGTTGACTTAAAAAAACCAAAAAAGATGAAAAAGCTCAAGTTCCAAATCATGACACATACCCTCTGGGACTGTTCTAGAACCTAACACAATATCTGTGACAGAAAAGGGCTTTTGTTAACACTCGTTTCAAAATTCTACTGCTCTGTCACTTGGCAGAATGAACTGTTTGACAAATATTTATCGAGTCTTTACTCTGTGCTTGGATGCAGTTGCAAGTGTTCTGTGGAGACACTGGGAAAGCCTCAGCTGAGGAAGAAAGTGTGTGGCACTGCCACGTACGTGTGTGTGCAGACGCAGAGGTGGGGGGTAGGAGGTGAGGGAGAGAGAGCCGGCAGAGGGAGGCATGCCAGCAGTTCAGTGATACCTTGTCCTCAGTGGCTTATTAACCCCTCCCTGTTCACATCACGGTGGAATGTCTGCCCACAGACATCGCCTGGCTTTCCAAGAAGCATCCCAAAAGGCAGTTCTAAATAAAGAGTCTGTTCCTCCAACCCCACTCCTTTGGCCACCTCTAGTTGTGGCCCTTTTCCACAGCATTTTGAAATGTTTCTGCTGCTGTTTATTGTCTATTCATTCACTTTAAGTTACACAGAACTTCTTCCCAAGAGTTCAAACCAGACGGTCTCCTAACTTAACTTTATTGAATGGACCAAAATGCCCTTCCATCTGTTAAAATGCACTAGGGTTTTCAGGCAATCCATTTACGGGGCAGTTGTAAAACCAGTCCTCCCCCAGGGACTGGGTCAGTTACAAAATGGGGAGGAGGACATGCCCTTCCAGAACATTTGAGAACAAGGACACTGGAAATATTGGGACAATAGAGGTTTCCACCCCACCACCCCAGCTCCCTGCTCTTTCCTCATGGATCTGCCGTAACCAAACTCCCTGACATACCTCCTCACGTGTTTGACTGAATTTCCTGGGTTTCCCTGGTGAAGGGAAGTGTCTTGGGAATTCCTAAGGGCTGCTCCCTGAGGTCAACACATTCTGGAAGTGAGAGTGGGCACCTGCAGACTTACCCAGCTCTGATCCTTCACAGGGACCTCCCTTCCTCCCCAGGGAGCACAAGCACGAGCATGAGACTGCTACCCTGGCCCTTGCCTTCCTGCTTTCATAAGTGGAGTCTAATTTAACCTCATTCCCTCCCCGACCCCAGCTCCTGCTCACTTATCGACATGGTCTCTCTCTCCTCTCCTCACTCTATTCCAACTGCTTTAAACCTCAGGTCCAACCTGGACTGCGGGAGACACTCAAGAGCCGTACATCACAGGGCACAAGTTCTCTTGAGAAACTGCAGAAAAGTCTCCCTCATTTTCAAATCCATTTGTCTTCAAGCATAAGCATTGTATATAAAGAAAAACCATTTCTCATTCAATTGTGCTTATGGACTGGCACAATTTTCTGTTTTCCTCCTTTGCAAATACACTAAACCAATTTTAATGACTGATACTATCTTCCATTATTTTCCATTAAAAAATTCAGCTCTATTTCGCACAAAATAAACTTTCTTTTGCAGTTTTTAAAAAACTGAAGTATAAGCGAATCACATTATATTAGTTCAAGGCGTACAACATGTTGATTCAACAGCTACATGAAATAAACTTTGAAAGGTGAGCTACACAACCTGATCGCATTTATAAGTCACCCTTCTTTTGGGAAGACAGATGCTGAGTTTAAACATCTAATGACTCCTGGTTTCAGAGAATCATGTCTGACCGATGTTTCCCACTCCCTTTACCTTGCATCCCAGTTTCCTGAGCATAAAGGGGACAGGGTAGCAAGAGCAGGGGGCAGAGGACATGCAGTTGAAAGTCCGAGCCCACTACTTGCTGTCCCTGACATACTGGCTCTGTTCCGTGAGCCTCACTTTCCACATGCGCAGCGAGAGCAAAAATACTTACGGCTCAGAGGGCTGTTTTTGAGGACCAGTAAGATTATAAAACCCAGTGAAGTCTTCTGTGGACTGCAAGGCATGTTCTGCTGCAGCATTTGCAACCACGGTTAATTCCCGCAGGCCCACGGTCATTGTGGGAAGAGAGCTCCTCCATCCCTCAACAGTGCCCCCTCGGATGGTCACTATTGTTCTTCACAAGCCAGGCATCCTCGCAGCACCCGGTCTCAGAGCAACTGCATTCCTCTTGCGAAACTCTCGCCCCACCTCCGTGTCATTACTGATCCCAGTAGCTAAACATTTACTTTCTTACCTCCTTCTATTAAGGCCACCCTCCTACTTCCTACAGGTTTTTCTGGTTTCCTGTCTCTGGCGTCCACCCACTCTCTTTCCTTGCCCTGGAAAGCCTCAACCTAAAAGCATTTCAGAGAATTCTGCAGACTTGACCCATCAGTCAGTGTCTTGCAGCCTGTAAACTCCCAATGGCACTTCACTCTGACCAGGTGCACACTTTCTAGACTTTGTTGGGATCTAATCTGTTGTCTTTACCTTGCAAATGAAGGACAGGAACTATCTCTTTCACTATGGCTTAATGCTGGGCTCATTAATGTCTTACTGCTTGGTCCACCATTTCATTCCCTGTGGTGTACCTGCAAACCAAACTTTCCAGACCCAGAACAGGGGTTAGCAAGTGAGAGGGGAATCTCAAGAGTGTGCTCCCCATCACGGCTGGGGAACAACTAGGGAATTTTTGTGTAAAAGGAGCCTGAGGAGAAAGAGTCAGAATATCAAGGAAGGTGAGCACCGGGTAAAAGTCAGCAGCCTCGGGCCCTGCCACTAACTCCCCTGTGATTTGGGATGATTAGCCTTTTCCCTAAATTCTGTCCTCTCAACCACGCCATTCGGGGGTGAGATTAGCTGCTCTTCTGTCCAAGAACCCTTCTACCTTTAAAAGTCCATGATTCTGGGTCACAGACCTTTCCCCACTCCCTTGGTTTTCTCCTGACCTAGCCCAACATCCTCCATTCCCTGGCAAGGCTCCTTCACTGCTCAGGAATTCAACACAATCAACATTCAGAGAGGATCCATGGTGTACAAAGTGCTGTGAGGAACATAAAAATAGATGCGACCATGCCACCTCCAAAGAGAAGCTAAAAAGATGAGCGGAAATGTGCCGAAGTGACACAAGCCACAACTCCACAGCAGAATGTGGTGGTCAGAGGACTCCAGCTGATGTGACTATTGGACAGAGGGGAGGCTAGTTCCATGGGATGGGGGTACCCACTGGGGCCAGATGGGGTGAGAAGGGGACACCACAGCTCAATCGGGAAGCAGCAGTCCTGCCCTCCCCGGCTGACCAAGTCAGAGGGGATAGTGCCCTCTGCCTTGCTGTGCCCACCTTCAGTTCCTCAGGAAAGTGCTTCTCTCTGGGCAACTTCCCCGCATCTGGCACGGCTGTCAGGAACAGGAACTCCTGTTTGGCACTGTATGCTAGGAGACAGAGAGGTTAAAGCGTCTTCTCATGGAAGAACAGACACACAGACCAGCAGGACAGAACAGAGGCCCCAGAAAGAGGCCCACACAAATATGCCTGACTGACATTAGACCAAGGTGCAAAAACAGTTCAGCGCAGGAGAGCCCTTTCAACAAATGGTGCTCCAGCAACTAGACATCTATAGAAAAAAAGAACCTTTACCTGACCTCACACTTTACTCAAGAACAAACTCAAAATGGATCAGTACTTCAATGTAGTAAAACTTTTTTAAAAAGAGAGGAAAAAACCTCTGGAAAAGATTTCCATCTTTTCCTGACTCTGATCAAAATTTAAAACTTATACTCTGCAAAAGACCCTATGAAGAGGATGGGAAGACAAGCTACATGCTGGAGGAAAATATTTGCAAATCAAATATCTAGATATGTAAAGAATTCTCAAAACTCTACAGAAAAAAAATAAAAAGCCAATCCAATTAGAAAACATGTAAGACATGGACTGACATCTTACCAAAGAGGCTCTATAGACGGCTAATAAACACATGAGAAGATATTCAATGTCATTAGCCATGAGGCAAATACAAACGAAAACCGTAATGAGATACCCCTACACACCTAACAAAATGGCTAAAATAAAATATAGCACAAACTCCAAATGCTAATGTGGATGCAGAGAAACTGAAGAACTTACATGGCTGGTGGGAATGTAATATGGAATAGCCGCTCTAGAAAACAGTTTGGTAGTTTCCTTAAAAACTAAGCATTTAACTACCCCATGACCTAGTAATTGCATTCCTGGGCATTTATCCCAGAGAAATGAAAATTTGTATCCACACAAAAACCTATACACAAATGTTTATAGCAACTTCATCTGTAATAGCCCCAAACTGGAAAAAAGCCCAAATGTCCTTCAACAGGTGACTGGATAAACAACAGTGGGACATCCATACGATGGAATACTACTCAGCAATAAAAAGGATCAAAGTATTGATACACACAGTAATAGCTGTATGAATCTCCAGGAAATTATGCTGAATAAACAAAGCCAAGGCCAAAAGGTCATATACTGTGTATAACATTCGTAAAAAAAAATTATGGAGAAAATAAACTAGTGGTTGCCAGTGGGGGTTGGAGGCAGGAGAGGGAGGTAGGTGGGGCTATGGGACGCCTGGGTGGCTCAGTCAATTGGGTGTCCCCCTTCGGCTCGGGTCATGATCCCAGGGTCCTGGGATTGAGCCCCAGATCAGTTCCCTGCTCAGTAGGGGGCCTGCTTCTCCTTCTCCCCCTCCCGCTGCTTGTGTTCCTTCTCTCGCTCTCTCTCTCTCCCTGTCAAATAAATAAATAACATCATTAAAAAATAAAAAAATAAAATCTAAAAAAACAAAAACAAAAACCCAAGTTAGCAATCAAGTTCGTATTTACATATTAGTTTAAAAATTCATGGGAAGTGAGATGAGACCAGACCAATCTCACAAAATGCTAGTCCGGAGTAATAATTTACCAAAAAACTGCTTTGGGAGAAACCCTTGGGTAGAATTTGAAGATAATTTTCAGATCTCTACAATCAAAGAAGCATTTACTTTCAAAATTCTGTTTAGTCTAAAAACATAATTAGAAAAAGCAGATAGCAAAAAAAAGCATAAACATCAGCATAACGAAGCATAAACAAAGGCACATTTATTTCATTTAAAAAACAATCAAAACCTGCTCCTCCTGGGTCATGAATACAACACTGCACACACTGGACTGCAGCCCTCCACCCACACCGGTCAGGCTGCTACACCGCCCCCAGGCCCCAGCCCGCACGCTGCTTGTGCACACCATGGCCTGGTGCCTTCCCTGCTCAGGGAGGGTAAAAACGTCTTCCAAGGACCTGACAACAATAATAATCCCATCTCCTCATCTGTTACACACTTTTGAGTTATTGGACTCCCCCTCTTTGCCACACACCTTTAGGAAGGCCACTACAATCTTTTTTTCTAGTCTATGTGTGATTTAAAGTGCCATCCTAACCAAAGCTGTGCGCAGGAGCTGTTCTGTACTTGCAACAAGGTCAGAGAGCCCTATGTATGGTATGAAACAGACAAAGCATCCGTGCCCTCAGCCCCCAGAGCTCCTGAATGCACTCTGAGGACTCCAAGAGACCACCCTTTATCCATCCTCCTCCTCTGCAACCTTGTCATCTTTGAGCACTCACATGCTAACCAGAAAATTCACATTCTACACTTGTCTGGTCACTGCTTGTTCTGACAGTGTCTGCTAAAGCTAGCACTGCAATGCTTAGCTCTGCCCCAGGTTGAATGGGTTTTGCAGAATCCTAAGCTTCCTTAATAACATTTTAGATGGGGCAATGTATCCTGAATTCTAAACAGCTAACTTACCAATGATTTCTGAAGCAACCTGTTTCCCATACTCAGAAGCACGGAGAACGGGCTTTGGCAGCCATGGAACATCTCATCTCCCAACATGACACACACCAGCAGTCATCCACCAATTTTTATCATTTTTATGATTTTAAACTTCTTGATATTTGCTTTCCTCCTTCCCTGGGCCCTGATTCAAGTAGCTTCAAGTAAAACTGGTAACATGGTCTACATTTGGTTTTGTTTTTTCTGTTGCTCTGCTGACAACCATTTATTTTCAGCAGATACTATTACCCCCTATGATCAAAGGACAGTCTCTTTCCCCACCCTGACCCTTAGGAGCAAGCCTCCAGCTCCAGGACCAAGGATTCTGAGCCTGTAGGTATGGCCAGGAGTCCTCAATGTATCACTTTTGTTACAGGCATTACATTTACAGTGTTTTATAAAATGTGTTTACATTTGCCAAGTGCTGTACCACCTTGTTCTTCTAGAAGTGAACACATCCTCGAATCTCTCTGACCACACTGTGCATCAGCCCCCAGTGCCAGTCACCTCCGCATCACACTTACAGCCAAGGTGAGGGGCTGAGTGGAGGCAAAAGATTGGACGAGGAAGTTGAACTGAGCTGAGAAGAAAAATCGGCGTCTACACGTATAGGCCAGATTCACGAGGATGTCGTTTTTGATTTCTAGTCTCACCATAACATGCCATCAAATTCCCATCACTGAATGGGCTTTATTTCCCTGTGATACAATCTAGTTGTAACACCTGAACCTGGTTCCACATGACACAGAGGTTTGTTAACCAAGGATGAGTCACTGCTTCAAATATCTCTATGGCTTCATTGCTGAGCTGAAGAGAGACCATAACACGACTTTAAAAAAAAAAAAAAGGTAAGTGAGGCTTTAAATAGTATTTCAAGACAAATATCTTCCTTCCAGTGTAAGTGGCAGGGAAATCATTAGGAACAAGTAGGTGAGAAGAAAACACACACGGGCAGCGACAGCCCGGAGCCCTGCTTCCTGGAGGTCAGAGCCAGAAGGAGCAGCCCCACGGACACCGGAGTGACAACTGGCTCCCTGAACGCTGGGACCGACGATCTGCTTCACGGGAAATGGAACTTCGTCATTTAGGAGACCACTGTGTTGTCAGCTACTTCTCTGTGGTGACACTTCACATTGGGCTTTTGGTTCAAAAACTAAAACACTGTGAACATGAGCGAAATAAACTCCAGCACCTAAGAAAAATCTCTTCCAGCCACATGTTTACAAACCTCTTTCAGTTTCCTGTACAGCTCAGAGATCCACCAGGGGGGTTTCAATGTCTCCCCAGACAAAGGGGGCACCCTAAGGCTAAGTGACTGTACCCACCAAACCACAGCCCTAGAAGGGCAGGGGATGCCCTCTTGGACGACGTCCTTGGAGGCTGTGTGTTTAACTTCTCATGGGTGCTCCACCCCTGCTCGTTCACCCACCCTGTTGTGCTCGGCACAACACCCTACAAGTGAGCTCACTTCCTTCACTCAGAACTCAGCCAGCGAACATCCATCTTTGTGATCCCAACCTGGTACTTAGGGACAATTAGATCAGTTTCTGTGTGATCAAGAAAGGCTGGGTTATGTTTTGGGCCTGACAACAAAGGGTTCTCATTCTAAGTTTCCTGCACACTGTGGGGCTGACACTGTCCTCACCGGTGGCCCCCCCTGCTTCCTGGAGGTGGGAGAGGGGCAGTGGGGCCAAGCGTGCACTGGCTCTAAGGTTCCCACCAGAAGTTGTCCGCACCATGGCACTCCCATTCACTAACCACAGCAAACACACCAGACAGCCAAGGGTGCAAGAACTATTTGATAAGCAACACCTAAGACAACCACAGATCTTTCCTCCAGGTTTAAAATCCTAAAGTTTTTCATCTTTCCCTGTAGGTTTCACCTTCTATCTCTTAGACTGTTTGCTCCACACTTTACGAAACCCTCTAGAGCTTCTACACTTTCCTGGAAGTGTTCAGCATAAAACTTGCCGCATCCTAGCAGAATGACATGTCACTTATCAGACACCACGGAGGAATGACATGCTCTTCAGAGGCTATTCTGCCAGAGACTATTACAACTCAAAGGCACACATCTCACTTAATTATTTTGGGTGGAAGTCTCATAAAATACATTGCCTATACTCCTAGTTTTTGGAACAAAGTAAACCATAAACAATTTAACCTCATAACTTGTCTTTGAAGTGTCTTCCTTACCAGGAGGTGACATTTAAGGGAAGCATGAGTAAAATGTGTAGACTCACTGTAACAATAAATCCATATTCTCTGCAGCTACAGCTCTTTCTACATTTGCGGTTCTCTAGAGTTGCACTCCCAGACATTCTAACTCACTCAGTCTCTGGTTGGGCCAGCAGAGAAAGGTTTACAAAGTCCTGCAGATAGTTCTAAAGTACCACGGGGATGAGAACCACTGCTCTAACTCTTAATGAGGGATCTCCATCAGAGGTAAGTGGACCTGGACTGCAGCAGCTGGAGAAACAGCTAAATGGTCAAGCTGAGATCACTGTCTCAGATTCCAACGACCCCCTAAGATTCAGTGCCTGCTGTTCTGACAGAGGCCCTGGTCCCTGGTGGGAGCCATGATTATCTGCGATTATCCACAATGCTCTGTGATGCTCCTGGCCACCCCTATACCTGCAGTTAATGCAGCCACCCTGAGGCCGTGAAGACCTCTCAGGTTCTCACAAGAGCTCCTGGAAGGTGGGGGTGATACCTGTAATGACGGCCTGTCAGGCCTGAGCAGAAGGAGCTGTTACTGAATGTTAAACCCTGGAGCTGAGAACCACCTCTTGGGGCTAATTTCAGGGCCTCCCTCTTTGGCCTGCACATCTGCCTCCCAGCCTTGTTGTTCCTCTACAGACAGCATGAGAGAGGGAGAGGGAGAGAGAATGAATGGGGGCAGGAAGGATGGGGCGCTGGGCAGCCCTCGGCACAGCAGGGAGCTCTCTGGGCTGGAGTGGAGCCCAGACCTGCTGGCCACTCAGAGGGCACCGTTCATGCAGCTGCTGGGAGAAAGTGGGCTGGATGGATCCACTCCTGATCTCTCCTTCCCAAGGGCCGCCACCTGCAGGAGAATGTGTGCAGGGTTGTACAGAGTGAAGATGCCATGCACACCCACGTTTGCAAGCACACTCCCTATCAGGCAGACGACATCAGGCCAATCCGAAGCTGCTCACAAGCCTTTTCAACATCTCCCGTTTGCCTTGCCTCACTTTGCCATGGAAGGAGTCACCCTGGGGTTCCAGGTGCACCTCCTTACATACACCCAGCAACCTCACAGATCAGAGAGCCTCACTGTACTCAGGTCAATCTTGGAGCTGTCAGCATGTCCATTCTGTAGAAAAAAAACGACTAATGCGTAGGTAAGCAAAGGTCAAGGGCATAAACTAAGTTCTGAACCTGAGTTTGGTGCTCTTTATATGTCTTCATCTGAACATCTACATCAAGTTAAGGGGAGTTCCCTCACAGAGTACCAGACACAATATTTACATCACCTTCCTCCCAGTGAACTGCAGGTGACTTTCAAACGCGTGGCTACCAGTATGCAGCACCAGCTAGGACACAGGGACGCTGGTCAATCATGGCGTGTCTCATGGTGACACCAAGCAGGGTGAACTCCCAAGCCTGGGGCCCAGGAGACAACCTGGCAAATGGTCCCACAGAGAAAGCGTGCTCCACCCACCCCCAAGGGAGATGCAGGGAAGACACTTTTGTCCTTTTCCACCTCCTCTTCTGCACCTCTCTAACACGAAGGAACTGGATGCCATGACCTTCGAGGTCACTTCTGGCATTAATGTTCGACTCTGTGACAAAGGTCATCTGTGCATATACCCAGGAACAATACCACAGTATTGTCTGGATTAGCCGAAATCCATTCCACGAGGAAGCATACCTACCATCGGGGTCTTTAAAGGTCAACGTGATAAATTTGCTAGCCACCATGAACATGAAAATCACCCAAAAGCATGCGGCCAACAGAAGCCACTGGTGGTGCATGTTGTCAAATGTCAGCCATTCAGTAATTCTTCCTGGAAAACAAAAGTGAGATGCCCCTGGCGCTTATAAATAAATCAATTAAACGGAAGGTAATAAAAAGAACAGGTGATTTTAGTTAATAGCATCAATACGAATACTTGAAAAAAAAGTTTCTATTGATACAGTGGTAGTTTGACTATTTAAATTTTATTCTTAATTAATAATATGAAGTTATTGATCTGATAATTCGAACAAATTTTAAAAAGCTCTAATGGAGAGGGGCCACTTCCATTTGTTTTTGGAATACATGATAAGATTTTTGCATATTTGCCTCATAACTCCTTTCTGGCCCAAGCCATAGTCCACACGTTCCTGGTCCCCAGCAGTAGCCAGCGCCTGGAAGCAGGTGGGCAGGAGGAAGTCCACCAAGGGTCAGACCTTGGCTGTGGTAATTTGCGGAGGGCAGAAGCCATATTGAGGTAATTATAAGCAGGACTTGTGTAAAACCCTGACATGCTGACAAGATAGATGCAGCCACACCTACAGAATTGCTAAAACAGTGAAAACGAACACAGGGTTTCCCGGTCTCCATTCACTTGCCTGCAAGCGTCTGCACAGAAGCTTGGGGGTGGGTGTTTTTCATGCTGTCACTGCCCGGGAGTGATGCAGGGCATGTTAATCCTCAGCAGGTCATGCTGCAGGGGACACATAAAGAGCCAGGAAGTCACAGTCAATTCTTGGCGAGAGACCAAAAAAAGCATGTTTCATTTCACCTTTAACACAGTGCTTCTTCAAGCCAAACCAAACCACTTAAAGACACCATGCTGGGCTGGGTTGGTTTCCACTAGCTGGCTAAGGCCATCCATCACTCCTGGGCAGCAGGGAGAACTGGTCCTCTCAACAAGGTGCTGATGACATATGATTTCAGACAGCTTCTGAACGCTGGATGGGACAAAGCTCAGGAGGGACTTAGGTAATCAACTCTCCTCCTTGTCTCAACACTTACCTCCTGGAATCTCACTGGAATCAGGCATCTGAAACCTGAATTCCCTCCACCAAGTGGTCATCCAGCCTATACTTGAATACTTCCTGCAATGGGGAGCTTACCACCTGAGATGCCATGCCTGTCTTCCGAGGGCTTGGATTTTAATTTCAAGCCAGAAATGCTTTACTCTTTTACCCAGGCCTGAGGCTGGGTAAAAGATGCAGCCACCTGAGATGCAGGATTAAATGTGGTTTGGGAGCCACCCTCTGTCACCCTCATGTGCTCACACATTAGACCCAGTGTTTCCTGGGGCCTTCAAAGAGGGTTGTCAGATTAACTAAATAAAAATGTAGGACACACAGTTATATTTGAATTTCAGATAAACAATGGTCTCCCTTCATCCAGCAGGGATACTTTCCAAGACCCCCAGTGGATGCCTGAAACTATGGAATAGTACCGAACCCTGAATATTCTGCTTTTTCCTACACATACATACTTATGGAAAAGTTTAATTTATAAATTAGGCACAATAAGAGATTAACAATGATAACTAATAATAAAATAGAACAATTACAACAATATACCATCACAAAAGTTACGTGAATGTGAACTCTCTCTCTAAATATCTTATTGCGCTGTACTTACACTTCCTGTGATGCTGTGAGACGGTGAACTGCTTATGAGATAAGACGCAGTGAGGGGAATGACGCAGGCACAGTGACATAGTGTTAAGGCTACTACTGGCCTTCTGACCACTCGTCAGAAGGAGGATCATCGGCTTCCGGACCACGGTTGACCGCGGGTAACTGAAACTATGGAAAGTGAAGTCGCAGATGAGGGGGCCTACTGTGAATGTTTTAGTAGAAGTATGTTCCAAATATTATATGGGACATATTTACACTTTAAAGAGTGATTTGTTGTCTCTCTGAGTTTCAAATTTCACTGGGAGTCCTGTATTATATCCGGCTGCACTGCCAACATGTGGCATGCGCCCCCCTCTCCAGCTGCCTGAAGCTGGCCTGCCTGCGTTGAGTCTCCCTTTCTCCCTCAGTCCTGCTCGTCTGAGGCAGCACAGCACAACAGAGAGCGCCTAGATGGCTCCACCACTCACCAGCTCTGTGACTCAGCACGTCACTTAACCTCCCTAAGCCTTGATTTCCCACCTCTCAGACAAGGCCCTCCTCCTTCCAGGGTGGTCGTGAGGACTAAATGGCCTGCAGCCGTGCCCCTATAAACATAAACTGACCCTCTCTGACTTTCTAGTTTGATCTGCAAACAACCGTCTAAGTGTAGTGGCCAGAAAGGAATGTGACAACATGGTCTGCCCCAAGAAGAGGGGAAATGAAATCCAGACTCATCCCAGGGGACTGAAGTTCCTAATTCTTCTCTTCCAGAGATAGGTGAGGCACACACTGTGCCCAGCGGCCTAGGGCACTGCAGTCCTGTCCCTACAAGGCAGTGATTCTCAGATTTTACAGTGGGAGCACTCCACGGAGAAACCCCAACTGCAGCCTTTTCTAACAGAAGGGCAGAGGGGCAGAGGAACCAGTGTGGGCTGGGGAAGGAGTAAAGAGAAAGGAGACAAGTACCAGGCAGGAGATACACACCCAGAGCAGAGGGGCATTTGTTCCTTTGTACCAGTTTTCAGGAAGCCTTCGAGGCCGAGGAACACTCTGGGCGCTGAGTGGCCTGGGGCTTGCAACTCATGCTTTGCTAAGAGAAGTGCTGTGGACAAGCGGATACAGATGAGGGGAGCCACCTGGGGCTGCCTCCCTCACACATGCTTACTCTGCACAGCAAGAGAACCTCCCAGCACTGCTCACTCATGGTGCCCTGCTCTGCTCAGACCTAGGCTTCTGGCCCCTGAGCACCCTCCTGGGCATCAAGCTGGCAGCTGGGAGGTTCTTATGGCTGAAGAATCTAATCTTTCCAGTGGGAGCTAGTCTTCTGAAGGGATCTAATTTGAGTCTGTCCACTGACCTCTACATAATAGTAGGAAGGTGATGAATAGACAGACTTACATGAAAATGAAGGGTCATCTCATCTGCTCTTCAGGAAGCCCAGTGGCTCAGGGATAGGATTTCTACATCCGGGCTAGTTGAGATGTGAGACCTGCATTATCCTGAGGCCATGCCTGTCTTCCGAAGGCTTAGGTTTTAATTTCAAGCCAGAAATGCTTTACTCTTTTACCCAGGCCTGAGGCTGGGGGTGGGAGGGTCTATCCTCTTCTCCCAGAAAATCTTCCCAATATTCTCAATTGTAAGGATAAAACCACCACTGCATACCTACCAGTGTGTTGTGAGGCCCCCATGAGACATGGCCTGCCTCAACAACTTACAATCCATCAGCCAATGTCTTCTTTCTGATGGAGAATTTTACTTCAAACATGTTCAACTTCGAAAGTGACTCTAATTAAACCCCTACTTACCTAGGACATCTAGAGTCCCTTTCCTGCTCTGAGCCTGGCCGCTGCACTGGGTCAAGAAAAGGGAGGTCTGCAAGGCCCCCACTCCCTCTCATCCCCATCACAGCCCACCTGGACTGGGCAGGGTCAGCCCAAGACACCTGGGGACCCTGATGAGGGCTGCAGATGTGGAAAGTTTCATGTGCATAAACCCTAGCCCCTACCAAAAAATGTTCTCTTGAGAAAAGGAATATAAAATCACAGGCCTTCACCAGAGTCTTGGGTAGAGCCGCCCAGACTAGACTGAGGTCTGACAATGACCCTGTGCCCTGTTGGCAGTGGTCACTGTGAAAGGCAGCTCGGGAGGGAATGCTCTCTGCTGGCGAGCGGGCTTCGGTAAATAGGAGGTAAGCAGGGCCTGCTCCTGTGCAAACAGAAGAGTCAGCTCTCCCTGACACCCACTCGCCCCACCTAGTTTCATTTCCTGCACTGCACCTACCACAGCCTGAACGTTTTTACTCATTCACCATCTGCCCCCCCAGTAGAATATAAGTGCCCCCAGGTACACCAAGGGCTAGAATAGTGCCCGGCACTCAGCAACACAACAAACACTATTTGCTGAATGCCTACATCTACCTAGAAACTAATTAGGAAAACTCAGGAGAGCTGAAAGGTACTTCTGAAGGCACCTTTCCCAACCTTCTACCCAAGAGTTCCCAAACTCCTTAAAGGATGAGGCCCCCAATTTCAACCTTATTTCTCCAATATCCACATGAGAGTAGTTATGTATTTAGTACCTATTGCCTGAGACTAGAAAACAATTAAAAGCTACTTGGACTTCAGTATTATTTGAAAATAAAATTACATTTTATAAATCACAGCAATTAACATGCATTTGAACAGATATACAACTTAAATATACTGACTGGGGGGGTGGTGGTTAAGAAATCTCATTGGAGTCCAACAATTTTTTTTAAAATTTTAAATAAAACTCTGTGCTGAAGGGCAGGCCAATTACAGAGATCCAAAATGTCAATTTATATCCGTAAACAAAAAGGACAAGTTGCAAAATTGAATGTATGATCCTCTCTGCAAAAAAGTTATATATGTGAATGTATGTGATTATACACATATCCAAACAGATACATGCATGTAATGCACAAAATAAAATCTTGAGACAATGAAAGCAGTTATTTTTTGCTTTGTACACTTACATATTAAAAAAACTTCTGCAACAAACATGTTTCCATTTTATAGTAAAAACTAATAAAATATAAAAGATGCCACTCATATAACATGCCCCCTGGTGTTTTTATTTCTGCTGTTTATTTTTTCTACCTGACCACTACTGACTGCAGTTTCCTTACCACTTGGTAAGGTGTGGGAAAGGATGGTAAATACTTTTCTAGCTGGGAGAAAATGTGGTTAAGTGACAAAATCAACATGTATCTGAATATTTAGTAAATACATCTCTGTCTTCATTACTTTTTTTTTTAAAAAAGATTATTTATTTGAGAGAGAGAAAGAGGAGAACACAAATGGGGTGAGGGGCAGAGGGAGAAGCAGACTCCCCGCCGAGCAAGAAGTCTGATGTGGGGCTTGATCCCCGGGATCATGATCTGAGCCAAAGGTAGACACTTAACCAACTGAGCCACCCAGTTGCCCCTGTCTTCATTAGTTTTTATTTAGCTTTTTAAAATGATTTAATACTTAAAGCATAAAGTGCAAATAACAAATATATATATATTTGTTATATATGACTATATATATATATATATATATATATATATAACAAAATATAACAAAAACAGATTCTTGGCTTTAATACTTTTGCTGTACTTATATGAGTGTTTTTAAAGGAAAGAAAGTGTTAGAAAAATAAGGTTGGAGCTCCTTGGTGCCCCCACCTGGCTCTAATCGCCCTGCACCCCAGACTACTCCTCCATCAGGGTGTTACACTTTGTCAGCCTCAAGTCCTCTGACAGAAGCAGCAGCAGTGTTTTGGAAGGTGGTCTTCCCTGCACAGAGAAAGACGGGGCTGGCTGCAGACGGTGGGAAAGCGTGTTCACCCAGGGCCTGAAAGGAAAGAGCACATGACATACGGGTGCTTTCTAGGGAGGCTCCTGCTGGGCAGGGAAAGCCTGGGGTGGAGAGATGCACTATTTTTAACCGCCTACCTTTTTTTCCTCATGGTCTATAGTGAAGAAATTCACAAATTACACACAGACTTTAGAGAAAAAAGAATTTGAGGAGAAAATTTAGATAAACCAGGACTTATTCTCTGAGTCATGTGCTATGAGCGCCAACCAGAACCAGTAAGACTAAAGCCTGGTCCCTCTCAAGTACCCCTCCCCTCAGGCCCAATATCTCTACAGTTTAAAACATATGACACACACAAACATGAACAGATGTCTATCTGCATTTACTTTTAAGGACACAATAACCTAAAAATAATTACTTGCCAAATTCATCATGAAAAGGTATATTCATCCATCCAACAAGATAGGTGCCAGGGATGTGATACCACACTTTAAGTCCCAAACCAAACACATATGCAGTTTATGTCTTTATAGAGCCGGCAGTCTAACAGAGAGACCTACATCCATGAAAGAGTCTATCCTAGAAGTGGTGTGAGGTGGAGACATGGCTCTGTGAGAGGAAAATACAAAAGGACAGAACCTGGGTGGAGAGATCAGGGACAGCAGTTACGAAAGGAGGTCCCCAGGCCAGGGGACCAGTAGGGAATGGAGGCCTGGGGGTTAGGCAGAAGAAGCCAGGGGCCCTTGAGTAACCAAAGGAAAGCCCCAGTGGCTGGAGTTTCCAGATCAATGTTAGAGATGAGCAAAAGCAGCTATGGTCAGAGAACACTGCATCTTACAGAGCATTTGTGGAATTTAGTTTCACCTTGTGAGCAGTGGAAAACCACTGAAGACAGTTTTCCATGAGAAGAGGGGTAGCAGTGTCATGATTTGATTTAAATTTTGAAGCTATTCTTCCAAGAGCACAGTCAAAAATGTAAAGCGCTATCCACGTGGCCATTCCCCAGCCTCAACATTTCCATAAGGCAGCAGGAGTGTTCTAACACAGCTAAGTGTTCACCACCTAGACCTACCATCCTAGACGAAGACGACAACCACCTCCACCACCGTCATCACCATCACCACAGCCATAATTATCAGCATCACCATCAAGGCCTCTAAAAACTAGCACATAAACTAGTAAGATCCACAATATCTGACAGGTTGGGTTTTTATGAATCCTAAAGACTAGGGGTTCCAGTTAGCCATTCATTGCATGCTTCTGCTTTGGAAGTTCATGCATTCTGAATCTAAGTATCTCCCTAATGATAGCTGACTTTATGTTTAGGGCAGTGGTTCCAGCCCTGGGTGCACATTAGAATCACCCGGGAAGCTTTTAAAAAATATAACAATGCCCTGGGCCCCAAGGACACCGAACCCAAGACAACAAATGTCACTGGATCCAGAGCTTGTTTTAAAACCTCTGCACATTCTAATGAGCAGCCAGGGCTGAGAACTGCTGGTCCCAGGCCACAGTCCTTTAAAATACAGATTCTAGACATTCTGACATAGTAGCCATTCTCCTCCTACCTCCTTCCATTATAAGAATGAAAACTAGTCTCAAAAGAATATCTGTCAACGAGCGTCCACTGATGCTCTGAAAAAAACAGCTTAAAGAGGTTTAATTAGAATCAAAGACCTCCATCACTGTTCCCACTTACTCTTCTTTCCAGCCTTCCTACCTGTAGGTAACTAGACTCTGTAGAAGTAGGATTTGGTCTGACCTCAGAAAAATTACAATGATTTGCCCTATTTGTGAAACAAAATGAAAGGCATTCCAAATTCCCTTGGGCCCAGCTCCTGTAAGCCCACCCCACTATCTGCACTGTTTCCCTGAATATACCAATTCTCCATGGGGTTTGCCTCCTGTACAAGGATGACACCCTCAAGGCTCACAATTTCTGTGTGCAGAGACACTGGGGCCTGAAATGAACAGTCCTTCCTCCATGGCTCTGCCAAGGGCCACTGCTCTCCCTGCAGCCCGGTGACAAACGGCCTTTAAAAATCCTGACATTTTCTGTAATTAACTCTCCTTTGTTCGAGGAGCCAAGACAACTCCCAAGTTGCCTCTTGCAGCTAATGGTGGCAAACATGAGTGTGCCCCAGGCCCCCCATGGTCACGGTGTGCTGCCCTGAACTGAGCCCCTAGGATCCCAGGAGTCAGCATGCCTGTCTTCAGAGCTTTCCCATTTCCAGTCATTAAATGAGATTTTCACCTGGAGATGTTGGGTTCTGAAACCAAGCCAGAGGGCTGGAGTCTTAGAAAACCCACGACTCAGAGCTGGTGGTTAAAGTGGTTTCTCTTCTTATGGGGAGAGCAGAGTTAGGGAAGCAAGAACATAGCTGAACCTACCAGAAATCTCAGTCTTTTTTTTTTTTTTTTTTCTCCTCTAAACTAAAAGAAAGGCAGCACACATTTTACATGTTTGTAATGACTAACAATGGGTTTGGTATTATCACCATCTTTTGGTACAAATTCTCTGTCCCCTCCATTTTCAAAAAGATGCTTGTAAATCCATTTTGGTCAGCTGCCAATAATATTCCTGCCAGTGGCTTTTCCCTGTGTGTGAGCTGTCCTCCAAAAGCACAAAACCTTTCTGGGTTTGTGCTGAAGAGCTTGACTTCTACCTGCCTTGTTCTACTTTTGCTATGCATACTCACTTATTAAAGGTTCTGAAAAGTCCTGTGGTAAATAAGCCCATTTAACTCTGTTTAAATAGCTTTTTTCCAAATGTCTTTCATTCATTCAGCAATACTGACGGAGGGCCCACATTGAGCCAGGAGTTGTTCCAGGCCCTGTGGATATGGCAACATATACTCCCCGCTCTCATGATGCTTCTACAGAGGTGGACAGGCCGATAAACAAATAGAGCTATTAACATACATGATCACACGAAGTGTGAAGGGCCACAGTTAATAACAAAGAAGGGTAAGGGGAATCTTGAAAAGAGACAAAACAGAGTGAGGGAAATCATGCCGCACCTAAGCCAACAGCTTGGTCAGTGTCCCAAAAGCAGCAAGGAGACAGTGTCCCTCGTGCTGAGTGACCTAGAGGTCTAGGAATTGGCCCAGATAACCTGTCAAGGGTCCTTTACTGAGCTGGACACTCCTGGATGCCCCACCCCATCACATACATACTCCAGGGAAAGAATCACATGTCCCGTGTTCAGTTTTTAACATTCATTCAAAACACAGCCAGGCACTAAAGGAAACTTCACAAAAAAAAGCCTGGTAATGCACAAGGAGCTGGTAGCCCTGGGAGGGGGGTGGTTAACAAGAAGAAGGGAAACTCAGTAGCTAAGGGCTGGAGCAACTGGAGACATTCTATAACCAAACCGTCCATATCTTTGGATTTTGAACTAAAGTGTTATCACCTCATCAATAAAATTACATAACAATGTAATAAAACAATGCATATGAATTTATAATATATATAAAGTGCCACAACAGTTCTGGCGGCTTTTAAATTTGTAGGGTTTCTCTCAATCTAAGTTCAGAAATGTCCTTTGTCTGCTTGGTCATAATCATTACAATTTACTGTTTTAGAGTGATTGATCATCCTTAGGTACCAGCATGAAAACACACTCCTTACTCTGTCCAGCTGAAGAACATACCTGAGTTTAAGACAGATTTTTATGGGGGCGCCTGGCTGGTTCAGTTGGTTGAGCGTCTGCCTTTGGCTCAGGTCATGATTCCAGGGTCCTGAGGTGGCGCCCCATGTCAGGCTCCCTGCTTAGCGGGGAGTCTGCTTGTCCCTCTGCTTCTGCCCCTCCCCCCAAATCTTGCTCGTTCTCTCTTTCTGCTCTCTCTGTCAAATAAATGAAAAAAAAAAAAAAAGATTTTCAAGAGTAACAATAAAGAACAGCAAACACCTGCCTGGGGTTACCTACATGTCAGGCACTGCTCTTAGCAAAGCAAACTCACCTAATCCCCAGCCTGGGAGGGTGCTTCTACTATTACATTGAAGAAAACATTTCTGAGTATAAGTGTACACACTCCTATTTAAGAGTTTTAAATTTCCTAAAACCTCCATACAAGCAAGAGAAGAGGCAGTGAGATTAGTAAATGACATGGATCTCAAATAACTAGTGAGCTCACATTCTCCTTCACATACCTTCTGAGACCTGGGGTCCACATTTGCTTGCAGTATTTGCTTTGCCTGAGATTCTTGGTTTCTCCTGTCACTGTACAGGGTTATTAAAAAAAACAATAAGCACCATTAGAAGTGATAAGATCGACTTACTTAGTACAACTTGGTCTATACTTGGGAAACAGTTAACCACTTTGATTATTCAAGTACGTTTTGCACAACAGGTCTCTTACAGAGGTGGGTTATATTTGGGATTCCTGGCAAATGAATAAATATTCTAACAGTGCCAAAGAGGTAGCTGTTTAAAAGACTGTTCCCTGTAACTTCAAAGGAAAAATGAAATAAGTTTGTAGCAAAAAGAATCAAAGCCTACTATATCTATTTTGTATGTTTGACATTGGGTAAAGGATTCCTGTGGAGGATGATGGGATGATGAAATCTTCCAGTGCCAAGATGTTCTCTGGATTTTGCATTTTTTTAGGTTTTAACACCCTGGCAAATTCTAGCCAAACGACACAGACACATCATGAATGAATAACTGGAAACAAGCTGAATTCGTGGAATTAGAGAGATTACAGATTTAATAGAGTTGGCTGGCAAAATAAACATACAACTCATTTAACACATAATATAGCCCAAACTGCCTGGGATGCATGTAGTACAGTCTAGCTGTGTTTCCTTTTACTCTGAAGAGCTCAACGTTAAAACTAAAAGCAATTTCATGTTATGCAGATGGAAAGATTAAGCTTGATGTACTCACATCCCGATTCTTCCAGACCTGTATCAGAAGAAAACAGACTCTTTGTTTCTGCAATCTTGAAGGTCCTGAATTCACCTCTCTCCTGTTTCTATTTCTGGCTCTTTCCCACCTTTTTATTGTCTAACCTCAAGCATTTGAACACTGATCTGAATATACCTGCATATTGCCTGGGATATTTCCTGATTCTTTCCCTCCTTTGTTCAGTTTTGCAAACACCCCAGTTTTCATTTCAGGAACGGAAAGAATTTTTCTCTCAGGTATTTCCTTGAGATTCTGTTCTTCAGAGTCAAAAGCAAAGATGGAAAGATTTTTCCAATTCCAATTTTGAGCCAAGATGGACTCATCATTACAATGGTAGAAAAGGGAGAAGACTATTTTCTCTCTTTCTATCTTTTCTTTTTTACCCTGTCACTGAAAATTTCAGAGTGAATAGGTACTGGAGATCAGCAAGCTGGACCTAAACTGAGCTGCCTAATTTTAAGAATGTCTGAGACATTTCTCACCCTGGCAGTTAAAACTGACCAATACCCAACTCTTTATGGCCCAAAGCCCCGGACTCTGGGTGTTTCAGACAAAAAAGCCCTTTATGGCAGTCCTCCCCCTTACCTAACCAGACAGAACCTGGCTGCACTGCTTTCTCTTCACTGCCCAGCCCTTTCCTGCCTTTAGAGACTTGGAAAACAAAAATGACAGCTTTTGGAAAACCTGGTTCATCTTCCTAGCCAGAGTGTAGAAATTTATACTTCAACCTCCAACTTCTGACCAGCCTCTTGACTGTCAAAATCAGGGCTGAAAGCACTCTGCAGCCTGTCTGGCAGGAAATATGCATTTCCAACCATCCTTTCCCTTCTCACCCCACCAAAGACATACTTAACTGTGCACTTAGGAAAGGGTGCATATGTTCCTTCTTCCCTGCCCTCTCTCTCTGCATGTTCCCTGCACCCAAGTAGAACATTTTCTTTTTCTTTGCACCGAATCACAAATGCAAATTCTCAGCCAAAGATGAAAGAAGTAAATTATAAATTACCAAGTATCAATCATTCCCTTCGTCACACCATCCCGCAGCAAGGACACCGCCTTTTTGCATAATTAACGTGATGGAGGTTCTTCTCATTAATCCCACCAACTAGAGAGGTCCTCAAGTCACCAAAAAACACTGGGATGGTGCTCACAAAGAAGCGCCGGTTCGCCCCGTTTTCCCATTCACCGGGGATGGGGGGGGGG
>NC_048221.1:66246951-66278364 GCF_002007445.2 Ailuropoda melanoleuca | reverse complement strand
CGCGCGGGACGGCGCGGGGCGGCGCAGCGAGGCGCGGCCGAGGGGCCCTAGTACCGGGGCTACTCTGGTGCGTCGCGCCGGTCTGGTCCTGCGCCCAGTCCTTACGCCTCTTGTCTCCCCCCACCCCCGCCCCGGAAAGAAACTCCATCCCAGGAAATTACAGAGAGACGTGCGGCCGAACCAGATCCCTCCAGGTCTCCATTCAGAAAACAGGTATGATGTTTGAGAAGAAAAAAAAGCCCAAACTTGGAAAAATGAAGAAAAAAAAAATCCAAACTTGGAAAAAGGCAAAACCGCTTGAGTTTGGGGTACCTCCCAGCATTTTCTGATCACCCTTCCTAGTAAAAGCAGGACCCTCTCAGACCCCCTCGCTGACAGTCTGGGGAATGTAACTTTGTTGTCCAGGTGTAGTGGATTAATGTACAACTGATAGAGGCAGGAACAGTTTGCTGCCCTATAGCGCTGTGTCTTCTTAACCTGCAGAAGTAAGACGTTGGGTTTGAGAGTTTGGTAGAGAAGCCAGTCACAAAGCTGTTGGGGGGGCGTGGTTTATTGCCCTGGGAAAGGTAAACTAGTTTTGCTTTGATCTAACCATGGTTGTTAACTACCTAGCTGTATCTGTATCTATTTAGCAAACGAAGTAATAAAGATATGTGTGCGCGCACACGCATACCCATGCACACATAAAACTTGTCAAGCTTTCAAGAAACCAGGTATTTTTGTTTCGTTTTGTTTTAGTTTTTTGCCTACCCTGTTGGTTCCCTTCTTAAGGAGTTAAACATAATATGGATGGGGCTCGCCATTTCAGAATTTCACTTTTAACATGATTACTAACCCTTGTGGCTTAGAGATGGCAAGGTGGTTTACTTGGTCTTTTGGCCACTCGTCCCTATATTCATCAAGCCCTTTCTTTGGGCACTATGGTTGACATGAGACCGTTTCCTTTCTTGTTGAGGATTTGAATGGACACCCAGACACGAGAGAAACACAATTAGTAAATTTGGAGTTCAGATGAGACATAAAACATAATGTAGGGTTTAAGAGTCCAAGTTCTGGGAATTTAGGCCTTGCTGGTTCAAATCTTTACTGTACCACATACAGCTTGTGACCCTGTCAAATTCTTTTATTGTTCTGTGCCCCATTTTCTTCATCTGTAAAATGAGGATATGGTACTAGAGAATATTGGAGACAATGCATTTAAAATGCATAGCACAGTTCTCTCCCAGTGGTAAATATTACAATAAACATAAACTACTTCCATTGTTATATATTTATTGCATTCCTAAGATGCTGTTCAAATATTAAAAATATAGTTCTTTCTAGGGGCTTACACATTGGTGAGTATTTTTCTTACAGTATTTCCCAAATTATTCTAGTTCTTTTTGTTTCTATAAGTGAACTTCAGGAAAAGTATTAATATTTAGTCTCTATAACAGGAGGATAGTTTGTTATGTAGTGGTTCTCAAAATGTGGTCCTTGAACCCCTGGGTCTGTAATGTCAAGACTGTTTTCCCAGTAATGCCAGGACATTGGTCGTCTTCACCATTTAGACGTTTGTCCTGATGGCACAAAAGGAATGGTGGGTAAAATTGATGACACTTAGCATGAATCTAGGCAGTGGAATAAAATGGGATTGGTGGGCATTGCATTTGTCAGCATCAAGTAATGAAGTAAAAACAAACAAAAATGTCACTGAAGAATGTCCTCCATGAAGCAGTCATACCCTTTGGAATGGGGTGGGAAGTGCACACAAGGCCTCCTGTTGCATACCAAAAGTATGGCGGTGGTCTGGAGGCAAAGCTCTTGGGTGATGAGGGCGGGGGTGGGGGGGGCGAAGCACGCGGGGTCAGGCATCCGGAGCGCGGAAGGCCCGCCATGCCCGGAGGCGGCCTCAGCGCCGCCACCAGCGGCCTCCGCGCCGGGGTCCACCCTCCGGGGATTTTTTTTTTTTTTTTTTTTTTTNTTTTTCATGGAACACCATTTTTACTTTAAAGAACTGACAGACAAACTGTGGTTACACAGACTTGGGTATTTGGCAGACATTTTCTCCAAAATGAATGAAATGAGCCTGTCACTTCAGCAAAACAACTGATGGTGTCTGTTGCCAGTGATAAAATTCAGGGTTTCAAGTGAAAATTCAGGCTTTTGGAAAACCTGTGTCTGCCACTAGGAATTTGAGAGCATCCCAATATTTAAAGATTTTTCCGATGAAATCAGTGGTGATGCTAACAACCATTTCTTCCATTCTTTTTTCTTTCTTTCTTGGTATATTGTATGCTGATAGATTGTGGCTCAATAAGAAATACATATATGATATATTTGGCCTTTTCCCGGGTTCCTGACCCAAAGCTCCTAAAACCTTTGGAATTTCCTGGGCGATAGGAGCATCTTTTGTTCTAATGAGGCAACTCTAGCTAGCTTCAGATGGGGACTGGTCACTGCAAAGACCAAGCCTTGATTAGAAGCCTAGGACTTACAGCTCCACCACCTTCCTCCCCCCACCCCGCCCCAACCTCTGGGAAGAGGTGAGGGGCTGGAGAATGAGTTAATAATCAATCCTGCAGATGTGATGAAACCTCCATAAAAACACTTAAATGACAGGGTTTGGAGAACTTCCACACTAGTAAGTTCATCGAGGTACTGGAAGGGTGGCCATGTAGAAAGGGCATGGGAGCTCTGTGTGCACAGCCCCCCATAAACTTGGCCTAGGAATCTCTTCCATTTGGCTGTTCCTAAGTTGTGTCCTTTATAATAACTAAGTAATAATAAATAAACTGTTTCCCTGTGTTTTGTGAGCCGTTCTAGTATAATCAAAACCGAGGGCATTGGGGGAACCTCTGATTTGTAGCCATGTCAGACAGAGTGTGGGTAACTTGAGGACCGAATATATGTGACTGGCATCTGAAGTGTGAACATCCTTGGGGGACTGAGCCCTTAATCCTATGGAGTTTGACGCTAACTCCAGGGACTGTCAGAATAAAATTGAATTGTAAGATATTCAGTTAGTGTCTGGAGAATCAGAGAATTGGTTTTTGGTGTTGGAAAATACCTAGGCTGACGAGTGTTAATGTCACAGAGTATGAAAGTTCGTTGACAGGGTTTTAGATTCCACATTGTACTAAACTTTAAGAAACTACCACTTACTGAGTTCGGGTTTAGTATTAAAGAAAAACACCCAAAATTATCTGAAAAGATTATTAAAATACTTCTTCCTTTTCTACTTACCTGCATGAAGAAGGATTTTCTTCATATTCTTTGACCAAAATAACATTGCAACAGATTGATGCAGAAACAAGTATCTTCTATTAAGCGAGACGTTAAAGATGTTTGCAAAAAGATAAACAATACTACATTTTTGCTTTCGAATATATAGCTATGTTTCCTTAAAATATGTTATTTATGGTACCATATAATGGGAATGTTATTATTTTCGAGTGAATGAATAAATAAATGTTTTAAATTTCTCAGTTTTAATTATAAGTTCGATAGCTATCCAGATTAACAAAAGCTCTTTGCATTCCTTGATAATTTTTAAGAGTGTAAATGAATTCTTAGACCAAAATGTTTGAGAACTGCTGTTATATAAGAAACCCAAATTCTTAATGGTAAAAGAAAAACGTACCAGATTCTTTCACCTTCCACAGCTGCCAAGTGTATATCTTTAAAGTCAAGGCTGGAGATGATATTATGAAATAATGGAAGTTAACCACTGACCCAAAATATTTCCATCTGTTTGAACCAAACCAATGGAATAAGTAAATAGATCATCTAGAGAAACCTAGATGCCCTTATGGGAATATGGGTTATATATGACAAACCATCCTATGAGAGTAAGAATTTGCCAGTTCCTCTGAGCATCTTATGGTAATAAGATTTTATAAATTTCTCTCCAGTACTTCGTTTTGGCTTAAGCACAAGGGGACTTGGGGTCCAAGTGTCAGGTACTAGAAATTGACATTATTTTCCTTCTTGCCACTTCCCCATCTCCTCACTATGCCACATGTATTCTCTATGTCAGCCCAGACAGGAGACAGTTCCCACAATACTGGCTGTCACCTTCCTGAGCTCTCATCTCAGTGTTCACAATTGACACCAGCCATTCACAGACTTCCTTGGGTTTTCCTTAAAAGAATGTGTTTGGATATTATTTCTCAGCCACCCTGGACTGTAAAAGCAATGGGAAATTGCGTACAGAGAGCACACATCCAAGTTCCTTTTCCTGAGCCCACTGAAAAATTGCACTTGGCTCCCTTGGTGGGTATACAAGGAGAGTCGAAATGAGATTTTTTTAAACAGAGTCGAAGTGAGATTTTTTTCCCCCCAGGTTGAGGCTTTAGAAGAGATGTAGTGGCCACAACCAGGCATCTCTATGTAGTTCTAGAAATGTTCAGTTACTTAGAGGGTTCGTCTCAGTAGACAGGTAGAGAGGTAGGGATTATATAGATCCACACAAGTTGGTGTCCCTATCCAATTGATAGATGGCCCTATAATTCAAACGCTTTTAGTTCGTTTGTTTACGAGAAGACAGTGGAATGAAGTAGGCTGGAGTCCATGCTCTGGCCCTCAGAAAACCTCCAATGAGTTTATTATGGTCTTTATGAGGGGTTGTTTTGACTTGTTATTTACTTCTGAATATGATAGGGCTTCATATTAGGAAAAGTTTGCCAAGAAGATTTATTTCATATTTTAATTGTGAGGCATTTTTAAGATCGAGATTTTGAATTGTTGAAAATGTATTTTAAATATAATTAAAATGAGGAAAGCCAGAGAGGTGCTGGACTCTTGAGATGGGAAGGCACACCCCACTGTCAGGTTAGACTACATTCTCCATGTAATTGGCTAAAGGATAGAAAATTATATTGGAAGTAAGGTGACCGCACAGAGTAGGTTTAGGCCTTGTGACTAGGCCAATGGGATGTACATAGAAGTGATCTAAGCCACCCATAGGGCTCACCATTCAGAACATACCAGGTGATCCTGAAGTTTTCTTCCCCTAACATGTGCCCTGGAAGGCAGGCACACAAAATAGAAGCAGCTGTGATCCCTGAGTCACCATTGGGTGGAGATTTGCAGTACCTGAATAGAGTAAGTTGAGCACAAAATCAGTATTCATTGTGATAAGCCAAGAATAGCTCAGGGTATATGCCTTATGTAGCACAGCCTATCCCAATATAATATTCAAGTTAAGTGACAAGAACAATGGACTGAAAGTTAGGAGACTTAAGTTGTGTGAGGTTGAACTATAAGAAATTGCTGATAATTGTTAGTTTTTGATGTTCAAGAATGGCAGTTTCACATGATTCACCCTAGTATTTCCACCTCTGTGACCAGGTAGGTTTGTGACATTGAGTAATCCACTAATCCCTTCTGTATCTCATTTTTCTCATCAAACATCAGACCTCATAGACATCTATGAAACACTCCACCCAATAACAGCAGAATATACATTTGTCTCAAGGATACACAGAACATTGTCCAGGATATATATGCTGTATGCTAAGCTATAAAGTAATCCTCAATACATTTAAAAGGGTTGAATTTATACAAAGAAAGCTCTCTAACCACAGTGGAATTAAATTAGAAGTTAATAACAGGAGGAAATTTGAGAAATACACAAAATTAAATTAATAACACAATAACCAATGGGTCAAAGAAGAAATCAGAAAATACTTTCAAATGGATGAAAACAAAAGCACAGCATACCCAAACTTATGGAAGACACTGAAAGCAGTACTCAGAAATTTATAACTTTAAATGAGAACATTAAAAAAGAAAAAAGATCTCAAATTTAACATTTCACCTTATGAAACTAGCAAAAGAACAGCAAACTAAACCCAAAGCAAGAATAAGGAAGGAAATAATAAATATGTAAGTGAAAATAAATGAAAGAAGAGAAAATAGAAAAATAATGGAGAGAATAACAAAACAAGAAATTGGTTTCTTTGAAAAGATCAACAAAATTGAATCATCTTTTTCTAGACTGACCAAAAAAAAAAGAGAGAGGAGTAAAATTACTAAAATCAGGAAT
Organism: Ailuropoda melanoleuca; assembly: GCF_002007445.2. Classification (NCBI taxonomy): domain Eukaryota; kingdom Metazoa; phylum Chordata; class Mammalia; order Carnivora; family Ursidae; genus Ailuropoda; species Ailuropoda melanoleuca. Next base: position 66,272,336 of record NC_048221.1, on the reverse strand, counting down.
GAGAGGGGGAACATACCTACCAAACTTACAGAAATATAAAGGATTATAAGTGAATACTTGAACAATTGTAGATCAACAAATTAGATAACCTAACGTAATGGACAGATTCCTAAAGAGACACAAACTACCTAAAGTTGAGTCAAGAATAAAATCTGAATGGACCTATGACAAGTAAAAGATTGAATTAGTAGTTTTAAAACTTCCTACAAAGAAAAATCCAAGCCCAGGTGATTTTACTGTTGAATTCTACATTTAAAGAATTAATACCAATCCTTCATAACTTCTTCCAAAAAATAGAGGAGGATGGAATACATCTCAACTCATTCTGTGAAGCCAGTATTACCCTGATACTAAAACTAGACAGGCATCACAAGAAAACTACAGATAAATATCTCTTATAACTATAGACACACAGATCCTCAACAAAATACAAGCAAACTGAATCCAGCAACATATATAAAGGATTATACACCATGACCAAGTGGGATATACATCAAGGATGCATGATCACTTTAACATCTGAAAGTGAGTTAATGTAATACGCCATGTCAATAGAATAAACACAAATCACATGACTAACTAGAAGCAGAAAAAGCATTTGACAAAAGTCAACTCCTGTTTATGAGAAATGCATGCAATAAATTAGGGAGAGAAGGTAACATCTTAAGCCTGATAAATGGCATCTACAAAATCCCACAGATAGCATCATACTTGATGGTGAAAGACTGAAGTTTTCCCCCCGAGATCAGGAACAAGACAAGATGTCTGCTTTTATTATTTCTACTCAACATTTTACTGGAGGTTTTAGGTAGGACAGTTAGGCAAGAAAAAGACATAGAAGGATCTGTATTGGCAAGGGGTATGCAAAGCTGTTTCTATTTTAGATGACACAATCTTGCATACAGAAAATCCTAAGGATTTCACTAAACTATTAGAAGTAATAAATGAGTTGAACAGAGTTACAGTATATAAGACTAACCTACACAAATCAATTGTATTTTTATAGCCTAGCAATGAATAATCCAAAAATTAAGAAAACAATTCCATTTATCTAACGTAATATAATTCTTAGGGATAAACTTAACAAAAGTGGTACAAAACTTAAGCTCTGAAAACTGTGAACATTTCTGAAAGGAATTAAAGGAGACCTAAATAAGCGTAGCGATATCCATGTTCATGTATCAGAAGATTTAATACTGTTAAGGTGGCAGTACTCTCCAAATTGACCTACAGATTCATTGCAATCTTCATCAAAATTCCAGCTGGCTTCTTTGCAAAAATTGCCAATGCGACCGTAATATTCTCATGGAAATTCAAGAAACTCGGAGTAGCCAAAACAATCTTGAAAAATAAGATCAAAGTCAGAGGAATCACTTCCCAATCTTAAAACTTAACTACAAAGCTACAGTGATAAAGAGAGTGTGGTACCAGCGTAAGAAGAGACATAAAGATCAATGGAGTAGAATTGAGAGTTCAGAAACAAACCCTCATATTTATGGTCAATAGATTTATGAAAAAGTTGTTAAGACAATTAATGAACACAGAATTTTCTTTCTTTCTTTTTTTTTTTTTTAAAGTTTTTATTTATTTATTTGACAGAGACAGCCAGCGAGAGAGGGAACACAAGCAGGGGGAGTGGGAGAGGAAGAAGCAGGCTCCCAGCGGAAGAGCCTGATGTGGGCCTCGATCCCAGAACACTGGGATCAGGCCCTGAGCCAGAGGCAGACGCTTAACGACTGCACCACGCAGGCACCCCTGAACACAGAATTTTCTTTTCTACCAATGGTGTCAGGATGACTGGGTATCCATATGCAAAAGAATGGATTTAAACACCTCCATCATAACATTCAAAAATAACTCAAAATGGACCATAGACCTAACTGCAAGAGCTAAAACCAAAAAACAAGCAGAAAAATAGGCATAAATCTTTGTAACCCTGAGTTAGATGATGGTTTCTTAGATATGACACCAAGAGCACAAGGTCAAAAAAAGAAGAGCTAAGTTGTATTTCATCAAAATTGGAAAATGTTGTGCTTTTATGAACACTATCAAGAAAGCGAAAAGACAATACATAGAATGGGAGAAAAATTTTGCAAATCATGTATCTGATAAGGGACTAGTGTTTAGAATATACACAGAACTTCTACAATTCCATAACAAAAAGACAAAAAACTCCATAAAAATGGGCAAAGGATCTGACTAGACATCTATCCAAGGAAGATAAACAAATGGCCAATAAGCACATGAAAGGTTCTCCACATCATTAATTAGTAGGGAAATGAAAATCAAAGTCATAAGGAGATACCACATTATACCAACTAGAATGACTAAAATCAAAAAAGATGAAAACAAAGAGTTGTGGAGAAATGCAACACTCATATATGGCTGATAAGAATATAAAATGGTGCTGTTGCTTCAGAAAACTTGGCAGTTCCTCAAATGTTAGGCATAGGGTTGTCATATGATCTGGCAATTTCATTCCAAAGTGTATACCTGAGAGAAATGAAGACTTAAGTGTACACAAAAACTTGTATGCAAATGTTCATATCACTATTTATAATGGCCTAAGAGTGGAAACAAATGTCCATCAAATGATGAATGAATAAACAAAATGTGGTATACCCATACAGTGGAATATGACTTAGAAAAAAAAAAAAAGGAGTGATATGGATGACCCTTGAAAACATCATGCTAATTGAAAGAAGCCAGATACAAAGGACCACATATCCTATGACTCCATTTATATGAAATATCCAAAATAGGCAAGTCTATGGTGACAAAAAGTAAAATAGTAGTTGCCTGGGGCTGAAGGTCAGGAACTGGGAGTGACTATTAATAGATACAGGTGATGAAAATATTATGAAATTAGATTGGGGTGATTGCTGCATGACTCTGTGAACATACTAAAAGCCATTGAATTTTGTGGGGCGCCTGGGTGGCTCAGTTGGTTAAGTGTCTGTCTTCAGCTGAGGTCATGATCCCAGGGTCCTGGGATCAAGTCCTGTGTCTGGCTCCCTGCTCAGTGGGGAGCCCGCTTCTCCCTCTGCTTCTGCTGCTCCCCCTGCTTGTGCTCTCTCCCCCTTTCTCTCAAATAAATAAATAAAATCTTAAAAAAAAAAAAGCCATTGAATTTTAAATGGGTGAATTTTAGGATATGTGAATTATATCTCAATAAAAATGTTAATTAAAAATGTGGATGTGTAGTGATTTAGAAAAATACCCTCACATATAGTGAAGTTTGCTTCATTGTATCTATCTGTTGAACAGAATGGTAGGGGGAAAAATGCTGAGCTAATAGTTAGGAGATGTGATTTCTAATCAGGTTTCCGTGTAGAGTCTGGTAAATCACTTAACTTTGAGCCCCAATTTTCTAATATGAAATCAATATGTTATTTTGAATGACCGCCCTGTTCCCCTCCAGCGCCAATAGCCAGTTATTCTGTGAAAGCGAGATCTGAATCTGTACAGAGTTGTTGTGGGGGATGTACATTTATATCTGGGTTTAAGTCCTTTAACGAAAATAGCAAAGTGTGGAAGGAAAAATGTCAGAAACATTCATCTAAGAAGAAAATAATATGGAGAAATAAGGAGAAGAAAAAAACAAGTAAGTAAATTTTTTGTGTATGTGGCATACAGTTACATAATTAGCTATCCATCCAGCTGGTTGAAAATATAATTACTATTTTCTTTTCAATCATGGCAAGATGGGACCTACTTTTATGTCTCTTACTTATGATAAGAAAACTGCCAGTTAAAATAAAGTTACTATTATCTTTTTTTATACAGGCAATGCTGCTCAGAAGGCAGTGTGGTAAGTAAGATAGTGCTGGGGTGGCCCTTTGAAAAATTCGCCCTCACTTCTGATACTGAGTTCACAAAGCATGGAAAAATGTATCCTTCTCAGATAAGATGTGTTAATAATAAAGCATGAATAGACCGTAAGTATCAAGAAGTAACAAACTCCTGTCTTATGACTAAAAATTGTTTTTAGGATTGTTATCAGAAAAACTCTACATCAGGTGGGAAGTTGGAGATTCACCACACATATGCTTTATTTTTGTTACCATCGTCCAAAGTTTTTGGCAGAGAGTAGTTCAAGGCATTGGAATAGACTATTGCAATGTATGCGTTGGTTACAATTACCACAGAATTCCCAAAGCTAGGGAATTCTGTGATTTCAGAGTTTTGATAATTCCCTCTGCCTTGAATTGACTTGCTTTGTATACCCAAAGACCCAGTTTCAATATTGCATCATGGTGGTAAGTCTTTTCATTGTTAATGAAAATTGGTAATCCAAATTCAAGGTAAAATCAGCCACATTTGGGGCCACCAAAGTAATTTACCTGAGATGACAATGGGGTGAATAGATGCCTTGCCTGCATGAGTGAGTTTGTACAAGCACAGCCAATGACGACTACATGACAACCTCCTCTTCTTTCTGGTGCCTGGAAAATTTCTTTTGCTATTAGTTATAAGAGGCAGACAAGGATGTCGATGATACCCTAGTTCCTAGTAAAAGTGAAGAAGAATGTCTTAAGAGGGTGTACTACTCCCAATCTCTATTGAGACCACTCTCTCAAAGACCACAAATAACCAAATTAATTCATTTATAGACATTTATCAGATGCTTACTATGTGTCAGGTATTGCACAAGTGCTGGAGATCCATAGATGAATAATAATAGTAATCATAGCAAACATTTATATAGTGACTACTATATGCAAGCACTGTTCTTCAAACTGGGACATAGCAACCTATTAGTGGGCCACAAAATCAATTTAGTGCTTCAGAACCATCATTTAAAAGAAGAAAATTGAAATAACAGAGTGGTTCCCTCATATTAAGATTGTAAGGCTTGGGGCCATCTTCCCCAAGATGGGCCACTTTGGCATGAACATTATTTTGAGTTAAAAGCAATCAAAACCCAGCAGATTCAGGATTAAGAAGTTGTGGTCCATATATATAATGGAATATTACTCAGCTATCAGAAAGAACGAATTCTCAACATTTGCTGCAACATGGACGGCACTGGAGGAGATAATGCTAAGTGAAATAAGTCAAGCAGAGAAAGACAATTATCATATGATTTCTCTCATCTATGGAACATAAGAACTAGGATGATCGGTAGGGGAAGAAAGGGATAAAGAAAGGGGGAGTAATCAGAAGGGGGAATGAAGCATGAAAGACTATGGACTCTGAGAAACAAACTGAGGGCTTCACAAGGGAGGAGGGTGGGGGAATGGGCTAGACTGGTGATGGGTAGTAAGGAGGGCACGTATTGCATGGTGCACTTGGTGTTATACGCAACTAATGAATCATCGAACTTTACATCAGAAACCGGGGATGTACTGTATGGTGACTAACATAATATAATAAAAAATCATTAAAAAAAAAAAACCCAGCAGATTCAGGAAAAGCTCTTTATCTCCCCATTTACTGCCTGCTAGTTCAAGGAAGAGGCTATCAATAGAGATTCTTTACCTGAGAAACTTATCTGCATAACAGGACCCCTGTGTTTTCCAAACATCTCCTTCCTGCTAATGGTCTTTCTCCCATTTGTATCCTCAGACCCCTACCCCTCTCCTCAGCTCATGTAAGTGTCATGTTGCCTCATTGTCTTTGGAATTTCCATGTCTATGTGGATTCCTGGTGCGTACACTATTAAATTTGACTTTTTCCTGTTTATCTGTGTCAAGTCAACTTGATTCTTAATCCAGGTAGAAGGGTCTTGAAGGGCAGAGGACATTCTTCCTCCTCAACAACAGTAAGAATTGTTTCATAAAACTTTTATTTCATATACAAATACACTCATGGATCTATGCCCGGTGGGTCACAATATAAAATGTATTTCCTATTTTTTTTGGTCAAAACAGTTTTAAAGCCACTGATCTAGAACATTATTACTAGAAGCATTAATATGCATTACTTATGGATTCAGTTTTCAAACATACATAAGGCTACTCAGAATTTTTATTTTCTTTTATGTAAGTTGGTTAGTTATCTTTTGGTTGGTTGAGTTTTTTGAGGGGTTTTCCATTTCATCTAAGTTTTCAAATTTATTTGCATGAAGTTATACATAGTATCTTGTTTTAATATCTGTGGAATCTACATTGTCTCTCTTTTCATTCCTGATATTGATCATTTGTGTTTTCTTTCTTTTTTTCTTGCCCAGTTTTGCTAATGTTTATAATTTATTATTAATTTCTAAAAATGTGTTGCTTTATTGATATTGATTTACTGATCTTAATTATTTCCTCTGTTGCAAGCCTTCTTTCTATTTTATTGATTTCCACTTTTATCTTTTTTCTTATCTTTTTATCTATTTGCTGTTCTTTTTAAGATAGAAGCTTAGATCATTTATTTTCAACCTTTCTCTTTTCTAATATTTACATTTAAAGCTGTAAATATCCCTCTAAGTACAACTTTGGTTACATTCCATAAGTTTTGGACATGTAAGTATTCCAGGTTATAATGAGACTGGGAAACAGAAAGACTCCATAAAAACCTGCTCTTTGCTCCTTTTCCTGCTACTATTCTTGCTAGGACCTGTACCTTCACATGCCTCATCATGCAAACAGTGTATGTCCTCTTTGTAAGGGACAAGGAGTTAATGATTTCTATAGAATAGATAATATCTAAGGAAGGGCCAGGTGGGAATGACTGGACAAAAGCCATCATATGTGTATTCTAGACCACCGGGTGCTAGACATCTCAATGCCAAGGCTCCCTGTCTCTAAGGAGTAACACTTGGGCCCCTCTTTTTGTTCTAACCAGATTCTAGAAGCCTGAGAGGACACATAAACCAGGCTACAATCCTCAGTAAAAAGCCCCATACCCCGAACAAAGATCAGACTCATGCTCCTTTCTTTCCCAAGTCTCCCGGAGTTCCATCTGTATCTGCTGTCTCTGTATGTTCAGTAAACTCTGCTCTCACTTCCTGTTGACTGGAGTTGGATTTCCATCCTCAGTGAAGCCAAGGACCCTCTTGCCTGGTCCTGCAGGCAAGTTCTGTTTGATGTTGAGTGTGGCAGCATAATTTTGTGACCATCGAAACAATATTGACACAATTTCCCAAATCATTTTTTACTTAAAAAATATCTAACAAAACATGTTTTGGCATTGAATCTTAGGAAATGGCTTTGATCAAGAGAGTGTGGTGTGACCCAATCAGGTAGAGGCCAGTAGCATGGTTAGTGAAAGAATTCATCCAAGGCAGAACAAAGTAGGTAGAAGTATACTGAATACACTGTAAGGGAGCAGTGGGCAGGACAGCAAAGAAGAGACTATCTGCCAGAAAACAGTGGTGGGAGTGGGGGCTGTAGTTATGGGAGGGAGTGAGGAGATATGGAAACGTATGGAATTTTACTTTTTTGGTAACTATGCCCGGTTGTAAGTAACCCATTGGTCAGCTAGGGCCTATGGCTATTTTGAGGTGGGTCACGGAATGAACCTGTTTGCATTCAGCTTAGTGCTCACTGCGGGCCCTGTTACCCTACCCAGGTTTCCACTGCTCAAGCCTGCTGCTTAAAAGTAGCCTCTACAAAGAGCACATTTTGATTCTTCCCTGCTTCTATAAAATCTATTCTCAAACTCTTTTTAAAATATGAACTATTAAGTGTTGCTTCTTTTTAACCTCTTAGAGCAAATAAGGACATGACAATGATCCTCTTTTGTCTTAATTAATAAAACTCAATGTATTTAAACTTTCCAGAAAATGGAATGCTAAATATTATAGTCAGAGCAAAACATTATTAAGATAACCCGTTGGAATTACCTACTTTTTTATATAAAAGTTTACTTTCACAGTAACAATTTCTGAAGTCCAGTCACATCTGTAAGAACAGCTTTTTATTTTTTTAAAGATTTATTTATTTGAGAGAGGGAGTGTGCACTCATGAGCAGGGGGAGGGGCAGAGGGAGAGAGAATCCTTAAGCAGACTCTCTGCTGAGTGCGGAGCCTGCCATGGGCCTGGATTGTGATAGAAGCCTGAGATTGTGATCTGAGCCAAAATCAAGAGTCAGGTGCTTAACCAATTGAGCCACCCAAGCACCGCTGTAAGAACAGTTTTATTATGCAAAACAATCCGTTTACCCAGAGGTGTGAGACAAACTAGTTGCTTTCTTCTTTTCTTCTTGTGATGTCTCTCACCCACTGCTAGAAGGGCCTGCATTCTCAAGGCTAATCACTGGAATTACATTAGCACTGAGAGAAAAAGGCAAGCCCTGGAGACTCAAAAAGTGTAATATGAAAAGAGGGGAGAATAGGATTATTAGCAAATGGAATGTGGAGCTGGTTTGTTTTGCCTCCATAATTCTGAGTCATTATTTCATGTTTGGAATGCCCTGTAAAGAATAATTTTACCTCCTGATAAAGATAATGGAGAATAGTCAGAAGAAAGGCAGGCAGGGGCAAGGGGTGCCCCATCCTAAGAGGAAACCACCCTTAAAAGGAAAAAGACCCCGTCCTGTTAGTCTGCACCACCCTGAAAGAAACTTGCCACCCTTTCCCACGTGACAGCTACCACATAGGTAGAGGAGTGTGTGGACAAAAACCTGATTGGGTGACAGATAATGGAGGGGTAATCAGATTAAAACAGCCCGCCAACAATCTCATAAAAACCCTAGAGTTAGAAGCTCTAACAGCAGCCCTCTCGGGTCCCCTCCCTCTTCAGGAACCTTCTACTATCACTCACTAAACTTTGCACTGCTGCCCACCACTCTTCATCTGGTTTTCCTCTTTATTTTTCGAAGCTTGGGCACTAAAGGAAATCCTGAAACATAGACATCACTTGACTCAAGGCACCAGTGGCATAAAAACTGGCCTAGTTAATTGCAATACACAATTTTTAGGAAGGAGCAGGACATGGTCTTGGTTGTTGGAAGTAAGAGAATTTGCTTCAGAAGACAACATTTTGCAGTCCCTTGATTCAGCAATTCCATATCTAGGGATTTGGTCTAAGGAAATAACTATGTGTGTAAAGATTTAATTATAAGGATGTCCATAATAATGTGGCTTAGAATTCTATAAAAACTGCAAAAAGCCTAGGTATTCTCAATTAGGTAATAGAAGTTTATTATATTGGAATATGGTAAAGCCAAAAATGATGCTTCCAATGAATATTTCATGGTATAGAAAACATTCATAGTATATTTTAAAGAAAAAAATATTATATAGATGTAATTCAATTTTTATTTTTTTTTAAAACGGCACATGGTATATTATACACTATATGCATTGATAAAATACCAGAAGGGATAGATACCTGATGTTGACAGTGGTTATCTCTTAGAATGGGGATTATAGGTGATTATATTTTCTTTTGGCTTCTCTGCAGCTTAAAATAACTTCTAAAAAAAAGTACCTGCCTTCTGTTTGTGATATTGGAAAACAGAAGCTATTCCTTTATAAATTGCTTTAGAGCAATTGAGAGATGAATGAATATGGACCCTTGCTGTGAGAATTTCCAGATATCTGACATTGAGTGATATTTTAAAAATGTTTAAATGTTTAATTCTTTTTTTTTTTCTTTTAGAGAGAAAGCACACACATGATCGGGGGGAGGAGCAGAGAGAGAGGGACAAACACTGTGCTGAGCACAGAGCCCGGTGTGGGACTCAATCTCATTACTCTGAGATTATGACCTGAGCGGAAACCAAGAGTGGACGCATAACTGACCGAGCCATCCAGGCAAACCAAGCGTTTAATTCTTTTTGGATTACCTTGTCTGTAGGCCTAAATAGGAAGGTATTTGACAGAATGTTAACCATGATTACAGTTATAGAAGGTGGAAAAATCTGGATATTTCCATCAGAGTTCAAACAGAGCAGCACACCAGTAGGAGTGATAGAGCATATGGGATTTATTATAGGGATTTGGTCTTACACAATTGTGGGAGCTAATTAAAGAGCTTATATACAGAGGTTGCCTCTGTATCCGGAGCTGGGCCTGATGTCAGTAGGGAAGGCAGTCAGGAAAGAAAGGGCATGAAATGAGAGAGAGCAGGGACAAACTTGAACCTGCAAGGATGAACTAAAACCACATCAGGGTGGCACAGTCATTAGGCGTCTGCCTTCGTCTCAGGGCATGATCCCAGCATTCTGGGGTCGAGCCCCCCATCAGGCTTCTCTGCTGGAAGCCTCCTTCTTCCTCTTCCACTCCCTCTGCTTGTGTTCCCTCTCTCGCTGGCTGTTTCTCTCTGTCAAATAAATAAATAAAATCTTTTAAAAAAATGAAAAAATGAAAAAAATAAAACCCATATCAGCCTCTCACTGCCTTCATTCTTCTGACTTCAGTGATGACCTGGAGAAGATACTTGTGCCCGTTGTCACAAAGCTGATGTGCACCTGGCTGGAGGTAACGCCCAGAAGCCTGAGCAGGAATGTAGCTGGAGCTGGAAGAGCCGTGGGTCTGGCTGCTGCCTCACACCAAGGTGGGAGGCAGATGTGCAGTCTCAGTCATGGTCTGCAACCACACTGGACTCTCCACAAACCAGATAGAGACACACAGTTGACCCTTGAACAACATGAGTTTGAAGTGCATGGGTCCACCTACACGTGGAATTTTTTTACAGTACAGAACTGTAAATGTATTTTCTCTTCCTTACGAGTTTCTTAATAACATTTTCTTTTCTCTAGCTTCCTTTATTGCAAGAATACAGTATATAATACACATGACATACAAAATATGTGTTAATCAATGGTTTATGTTATCAGTAATGCTTCTGATCAATAGTAGGCTATTAGTAAAGTTTTGGGGGAGTCAAAACTTATATGTGGATTTTTTCCCACATGGGAGGTGGGGGAGTGTCAATGTCCCTGATGTGTTCAAGGGTCAACTGGTACACCCAAATGGAGCAGAAGTACACTTCTGAGTATAAATAAACATGGCTTCTGCTACACTTCGAGCCCCACACAAGACTGTCCTGTGCCACACAGGAAAGGGAAGTCTAGCCACATAGCTGAACTAAGTTGATAGAGTACAAGCTACCATGGCCTCTATTTGCTACTAACCCACTGGAGGACCATAAACAAGTTGTCTATCCTGTATGGCTCTCCAAACCTCTCCAAGATAATTAAAAACAAACAAAAAACAAAAAAACCCAACACTAGCCCCTTTTTGCTTTGTACATATATCTGTGTGTGTGTGTCTGTGCGTGCGTGTGTGTGTGTGTAAAGATAAGAAAGACTTGACATAAAATAATTGGGTGAATGTTAGGATTAATTTTATATCATCATTTTAAGTTTTATGTTCACTGTTCTCTGACATAGACCTTCCTACTGTTAAGCCAACTATTAAAATGCATAAAATATTAAGATTCTATAGACAGAAGCACATGTATATAAGCTGAGAATAGCTCCTAAGGGTATGTCAGTATTCCTAACAAGCAAATGAGTACCTTGAGGTTTTCTCCCCAGTGGAAAACAATGATAATATGTCTCTTATCTGTGTACTGAAACAATAACTCACAACTATCTCCTACACCAAGCTGCAAATTTATAGCAGGAAGACTGTCTTTTATAGTAATGCTGCCCACTGAGCCTAAATGCTACCTGTTGTCATGTGTTGAGTCACTGCTATGTGTCATGCTCTGGCCAAATGGCTTTAATACATAATATTTAATTTTCTCACTAACTCTCAAGATAGGTATTCATATTTCTATTTTACAGATGAAATAATGGAGCCTCAGAAAAGTTAAGTGATTTCCCCAAGGCCACAAAACTCCTAAGTTGTGTAGTTGGAATTTGGACAGTTCTGCCTGGTACCCAAACCTAGGATTTGTCTTCGGGGCTCAAGTGTGGTCCACACATCAGCAGCACCAGCATCTGAGAGCTGTTGGAAATGTGGAATCTTAGGTCCTACCCATACCTACTGGATCAAAATCTACAATCCAACAAGATCAGCAGGTAATCTGCATGCACCTTAAAGTTTGAGAAGCACTGTTATGCATACAGTACTATTCTGCACCACAAAATGGTGTTGGGAGATCAAATACTTTTCTATTCAGTGTTGAAACTAATTATTTACTAGGCTTGATAGGAAGGTGGCTTTGTTGGTTTTCAGTGATTAACCTAAAGCTTCCAGAACAGCATCTATTTCCCCTGTGTGCTCAGAGTAGCATACCTATTACACAAATTTATGTTGGGCTTGCATGATTGAAGGTTCCATGGACATAAGCATCATGGTGATTGAATTTCCTTTTAGAGAGCTGTCTGTGATCTTTTTCTTACCTGTTAATATGATGGATTATCTAAGAACTTGCAAATGGAACTGGTCACTAGAAAAAAAATTGGTCAAAGAAGATAAAGCCCAACTCAAGAAATTATTTAACCCACCATCCCTCCAATCCCAAACTCCTGAGGGTGTTTGTGTTTTAAAAGAGGAGCTTGGAAATCAAATGATCTATGACACGTTGATTATTTGCTGCAGCATATATTTTTTGAGAAGATGGATACATATTCTTTGTGTCCTTTGCTTGCCTCCATTAGCTCCAGGCTCCATATTTTATTTGTCATTAGAGCAATAGGATCAGCGATTGGCACCTCTGTTCTCAAAGTTTAAGAGTAGCCTAGGAGTAGAAGGTCCATTTAGTTTGCTACTGTGGAATAGTTACCAAAGGAAGTTATTTTCATAACCAACCAAGTTATTTTACATAACCAACATAGATCATGCCAACTTTAGTACAAGGAGCACATTTCTAACTAATATCTGTACAGTCCTCCAGGCCCTAGCCCACCCCACCTTTCCAGCCTCGCTTCCTTGGTTCAGCATTTCCTTGTCATTTTCCTTTTCATCCTGGCAGAACCAGCCCAAATGAACCCTCTACACTGTACTAATTCCAAGGCTTGCTTCTGATTCTCTTTCCACCTGAAATGTCTTCTCTCCCACGTTTCCTCTTGCCCCAGACCTACTCATTCCTCATGTCAAGTGTCAGCCATGACACAACATCTTTCTTGGTACATGTTGGCTAGAAACTCTGAACCCCAAAAGGTTTCTTTTCTCTCTAGTGGGACACTTACCACTTTATATCTTTACATAATATTTATCTGAGACTTTCCCTGTCCTGGTAGACTGTAAATACCCTGAAAGAAGGATCCTCGTCTTAGTATTTAAGCATTCCCCACAAATGCCTCATAGAATACCTGCCACATCAGTCCTCAGTACATAGTTCCTTCCTTCCTTTCTGGCTGATGACATTAACACCGTTCATGTGCTTAATTAGCATCTGTATACCCTCTTCATTGAAATGACTCTTCAAATACTTTGCCCATTTTCTAACTGGATTTTTTTTTTTTTTTTTTATTGTTGAGTTTTAAGTGTTCTATATATATGTTAGTTCTTTTGTTATGGTCTCACAGATTCCTGAGGCTCTGCTCATTTTTTTTTTTTTCAGTCTATTTTCTTTCTGTTGTTCTGATTGGGTAATTTCTATTGTGGTATTTCTCAGTTCACTGATTCTTTCCTTTTTCCCCTCCATCCATTGAGTTTTCAATTTGGGTTATCACATTTTTCAGTTCTAAAATTTCTATTTGCCTCCTGTATATATCTTCTATTTCTTTTTTGAGACTTTCTATTTCTTTCTTGAGACTCTGTTTTTTCCATTTGTTTCAACTGTGTTAACTAATATTAATTCATAGCATATATATTAATTTGTATTTGGATATAAATTCCCATCTGTTCTGTTATAAATATATTCTCTCTGACATGGCTTATCTTTAAACTTAATTTATGACATATTTTATCATATAGGAATTTAACATTTTTATAGTAATATACTTTCTGCTGTCTTTTTAAAAAAGATTTATTTATTTATTTATTATTTTTTAAAAATTGTATTTATTTATTTGACACAGAGAGAGCACAAGCAGGGGAATGGCAGGCAGAGGGAGAAGCAGGCTCCCCGCTGAGCAGGGAGCCTGATGTGGGGCTGGATCCCAGGACCCTGAGATCATGACCCAAGCCGAAGGCAGACCCTTAACTGACTGAGCCACCCAGGCACCTGATTTATTTATTTATTTTAGAGAGAGAAAGAGAGAATGCATGAGTGGAGGAAGGGGCAGAGGGAGAGGGAGGAGGGAATCAGGCTCCCCGCTGAGCAGGGAGCCCAACTTCGGGCTCTATCTCCTGACCAGGAGATCATGACCTGAATCAAAACCAAGAGCCAAAACCAACCAGGCACCTCATCTGCTGTCTTTATAAAGAAATTATCTTTCTCCCAAACAATATTATGACATACTTCCTTCCAGTTGTTTTAAAATTTTGAATTTCACATTTAGATATTTAACTTCCCTGGAGTTCACTTTGATACGGTGTCAGGAAGTATACATCTAATTTTTTTCCATGTAGAGAGCTGAGCAAGGCCAAACCACAAGTGCTGGTACAGGTAAGAAGACTGGTGAGAATGGTGACCTCACTTAGCTTGGGTTGCTTTCTCTCTTCTTTACTACTGAGCCAGTCAACAACTAGGACAAAGGATCACAGGAGGTTAAGGGCATGCTTTTGAGGAAACAGCTCTCCAAAATCTCCTTTGTTAGTGTGGAAGTGCATCTGAATATTTGGGGGGGGGGTCTCAGCAGACTGTGGGGAGAGAAAAGTGCCAGAGGCTACAGAATCATGGCAGCCTGCCTTTTAGATCATCTCAGAGTTTGAGAGGGCTTTGGTGGTGGGTGTCACATCAACACGTAAGGAGGACCGTGTGATCTCATAAAGATATTGGTACAACACATACCTTCTATTCCATTTCTAATTGGGCCTCCTTGAGATTTTGGTGCCATGAGACAACACCCAGCTCCATTGATTGACCAGTCCTTCCCCATGACTGGTAACATTTCCCACACCAAATACCCCTAAAATCCAATGTCTCTCTGTGAATACAATAGCTAATATAATAGCTAATATAATTTTTTAATATAATACAATCACTAATGTTTATGTAAAACAGACAACTTCAAATGTTGGCCATCTTGATTTTGGTTTGTGGATTCTAAATGTCCAAAGTCCAAATGGTTTAGAGCTGAAGTGAAAGAAAACTAAATCCTCATTTTCCTTTTGATGACACATTCCAGTTTTTAAAGATTCATAACACCATCCAGAGCCTCTTTATATAGATGCCTAATGGTATGACATGGGCTTAGGACTTGGATCTGTGCCTTCTGATAAATACAGTGATGTCAGATATTATAGCCAGGCAATTATAATTGCAATAATTCTGTTGCCTTCCCACAGTAGGGAACTAAGTCAGTCCCTGAATTGGTCAGCAAACTCTCCACAAAGAAAATTATTAACATGAGAAGTGGAGGAATAAATATGTGGTTATAGTTCAGTTTAATTTCCTGTGAACCGATTGCCTCCTTGTTAGAGGTCAATATGTGCCTCAGTGCCCTCTGGGAAGCTTGCTGCTATGGTGTCAGGATGGATAATAAAGACAGAATCCTGAGGAAGAATATCGCTACACGGTATTAATATATGGCTCTGGGATGAAAAAAAAATGAGCTTGTGACATCTGACTAATAGGGAGATGAAGCATAGTGAGAATTATTCATACTGGGTCATAAAATGGAAAGGCCAGGATGCCCACCGAGCAGAGCAGCCAGCAATTTTCGGGTGTTGTTTGCATACTGCTTCTCTAAATGACAAATTGTAGTCATCAAAGGCTTCTTGAAACTTTCCATTCACCAGGGCTGCTTAGGCAAGTGCACAAATGATATTTTTACATGTACAGATGGCTGTGCACAGATCATATGGACGGCAGCAGCTGTGACGGGGCCGGGCTGTGGCACGGATCACCCAAGACAGTCCACGTGGCTTCCAGGGAGTTCTCTATTACTCATTTATTTGGGGGCATAAGATTTATCTTTGTAAGTGTTTTTCAAGAACCAATATACAAATACCTTTGCATGTCCTGAGCATCTCTAAGGTGATGGAGAGGGGAAAGTCCAGGATCATGCTGGCTAGAGAGGACGCATAAAGAGCCCAAAATGGGCTGAGAATGAGCTGTTGAGCAAATGAGAAAATGCCTCATTCTGCTGAACCGAGATTCTCAACCTAGAGTCTGAACCCATAGGTAGGAGTTCTCAAACTCAGATTGGTGCAGAATCCCCTGGAAAGTTTGATTACAATGCAGATTCCTGGCCCCACACCTAAGGATTCAGGTTCAGAGTCTAGAATGGGACCCAGAAACCTGTGCATCCCAGGCGTTTCTGAAGCATGTGGTCTGGAGACTATATTCAGAGGAAACCCTCTACTGCTCATGGAGATGGGTGGTTGTGGTGGGGGTTCATGAAAAAGGACTGTGGAAAAGAATCATGCACCTGAACCCCCCAAAACAGTATGAAAACTTAGACATCCAGATGTGCCTGTGCATTTTCCAGAGTTGAAAATCCATACCTTCCCTCACATATTCGGAAGGACACATGTCCCCTCAGAAGTTATACACATGATAGCACACAGTCTCCACAAAGCTAATGATCGGATCTCTATTTCCACAGAAGGTATTTAACTTCTCTCCACCTCCAACCTCAGAGGACTCTCCCAAACCCATCCAGCATCTCACAGAATTATGAACATATTTGGCCCTGAGAGGGTTCTGGTCAGAGAGAATGGCCAGGTCTCTGTGACTCTGTTGTAACTATTGGGAATGTGACTCAAAGGGACATCCTACTGAGATGGACAGGCAGCCTGTCTCTGCAAACAAAGATAGCAGTGCAGTTCCGTGCACCAGACCGCCTCGCTAATGGCTTCCAAAGATAGCCAGGGGAGCATGGAGCTCCCCTAGGAGCTCGTTCTCCTTAGTCAGGGTCTGGGAAAGGACCCTCAGAGCCAAAGTTCTGGTTAGAAAGAGGTCTTTCCAGTCCTCTGGCTTCAGTTCCAGAGCCCCCTTCACAGCTCCTTGAGCTTCTAGAACCTTCCTCTCCTGTCCCTCAGGCTATGTAAAAGTGCGAAGAACAACCCACAGTTACACAGGGCATCCCCATTGACCATACTAACTTTAGTGTGCCCTTAGGCTTTTTTTTTTTCATTTACCACATGACTTCTCAAGCATTTTTTACTGTTAATTTACATGAATTATTCTTTCAAACTCTGTTTAAACAAGATAAAAGAATCTTAGAGTTGTTATTATTATTATTATTATTTTCTTACCTTTGCATCAATGACAGATGAGAGAAGTGTCCATAATCTTCTTCGACTTAGGAGACTCACAAATATGTATGCCTTTCAGAAAAACATGTCTCAGATGGAACATTACCAGAGCCACACGTTTTTAAATAAGACCGATGAGGATTACCACCTTCCTGGAAGCTACAGTTACCTCCACAAGCCATAGCAACAATCCCTAAATTCAGATGTTTTATCACTCTTGAGTTAGAAATAACGTTGACGAGTGTAGTTAAAGACGTCAAAGAATATGTCTTTGTGTTTTCATTTTGTTTTGTTTGGTTCAGCTAGAAGATCTATATTCTTAACTAACAGATTTCTCTCACCCGCAATTAGAAGGGTCTGTTATTTCAGGACGTTGATTTCCTTTACTTAGCACTGTGAGAAGTAATGCAGACCTGCTTTATTAATATATTTAAAAACTTAAAATATAGGGGCGCCTGGGTGGCTCAGTCAGCTAAGCATCTGCCTTCGGATCAGGTCATGATCCCAGGCTCCTGGGATAGAGTCTGGCATCCATCAGGCTCCCTGCTCAGCGGGGTGTCGGCTTCTCCTTCTGCTCCTCCCCCCACTCATGCTGGCACTGTCTCTCTCTCAAATAAATAAACAAAATCTTTTTAAAAACCTTAAAACATAGAGCAGGAAAAGGTAGAAAGAGAATTTAACAAATTAGATATGGAGTGTGTGCGGCTTACCCTTTCTAGCTCCCAGCTTCTTCCCGCCAGCCTCCAGTTAGGTAACTTAGCCTTTTCTTTACAAAGAAAAGGTTCCCTATCATGTGACCTGCTTAAATTACTTCCTACCACCTCCAGATCTGTGTGTCTTTACCTCCCTCCCTCCTGTTTCATGGGTAGAAGACCCATCCCTCCTCTTGGCATGTGATTATATCCCTCTCAATTACTCCATGACTATGGCTCCTCAGTTTCCTTTCTCTTCCCTGTCTCCCCCACTTCCTCTCCTCTGCCGATCTACATGTTCACATCTCTCTCACCCTGAATTTATTATAAAGCCTCCCTCGTTCCCAAGCCCTTCACCTTCTGTCCTTCCTGAAAGCCTGATCTGTATCTGCTTCATCTGCACACCCTCAGCCCAGCCCCTACCAATGCTGCTCACCAGTGACACCCTAACCCCTAAATCCACTTCTCTCCTGCAAGGTGCTTTCCCTGACAATTGCTTCTTGGCTTCTGCTCAAGTACTGATATTCACCAGGGTCTCAGGTTCCTTCACTCTCTTCATTCTCCTGAAGTGATCTCATTTTCTCTAGTGACGTTAGCCACCACACACGTGCTCCTGATGATAAATCTACACACGTGACTTCAGTTTCCTTCTTAAGCATGAGCCACTCATCTCCAGCTACGTCCTGGACACCTCCATTTGCATCCTCCACATATCCCACACATCAACCCACTGTTTTCTGTCCATTCCCAGTCTCTGGGAAGACGGCCACTCTCTGCTCTTGCATCACAGGCCTGACCCCTTGGAGGAGAGATAGTTGTGGCATCTTTTGGGAGTTCTTTTCTTTCTTTTCCTGTAGCCTCCGGTTCTTTCTTTTCCTTTAGCCTCCAGATAATCATCCCCAATTCTTGCCTATTCTCCGGTTAAAATGTCTGAGTCCGCCCTTTCCTTTCTGTTCCTGCTGGCACTACCTTGGGTCTGGTCCTCATTATTTTTCCCTTGCAGATGCTTCCTAGTAGATTTCCACGTAAGCTTTCTCATGTAAGCTTCTTTCTGTAGCCAAAGCTGGGTCAGATCCCAACACCCCCTACCTTTAATTCGTGATGATTTCCTGATACATACACAATACATCCCACTCCTGAAATGGCATATCGGCTCTCCAGTACAGCGTTCCACGTTCTAACCAGTGTGATTCTCTCCCTCTCGCTTCCCTTCTGATGGCAGAAGTGAGGCCAAGTTCTAACATCAGCGGTACCCAGTTGGCAGTAGGTACTCTGTTTGCAGATGAGGAGAGTAAGCTTATAAAAATGACACCATTCATTTCCTACTCTCTCTACAAGCCTGCAACCTGACAGCCTGTTTCTATTTCACCCTTCCTTCTGCTTCCCTTAACATCTTTGTCATTGTCATAAGAACCTTCCAAAAGATGCCACAACTATCTCTCCTCCTACTCTACCTATCAACCATACATCTGTCCCAGTCTCTGGAAACACCAAACTTTACTTTTGTCTGATGTTTTCCCACCTATGTACCTTTCATATGGCTACTCCCCCTCTTCTGCCTGCTCTGCTTGGCAGACTCACTTGGCCTTCAAACCCCCTGTCAAAGCCAGCTCCACTGTAGTCTTCCCTGCTTCCCCTGCAATGGATGCACTTCTCTCGTGCTCTTAAGGAATTATTGATGTGTTTGCCTTTCCCACTACAGCATGACCTCCTTGGGCTCAGAGATTCTTACTCATCTTCCTATCCCTGGTGCCTGGCATATAGTTGGAGCTCAGTAAGTGTATAAAGAAAGGAGTGAGTGAGTGAATGACTATCATTGTTCCACTTGCTGTGGACAGCCTAGGCAGTGGAATCAAGAATAAATGGTGAGCTTGAGAGGAGGAGGCAGTTTCAGGTTGCTCAACATTCCAAGCAAGAGTCATCCCTTCTTTCCCGCTCTGGTAATCCTCCCTTCTCCTCCAGCTCCTGAATCATCAGGCTAGATGGATCGTTGTGCCTGCCCACAGCAAATTGATTTATCTCACCCACCCACCCCAGTCACCTGTCCAGAAGGCACAGGCTGGGGAAGCCACTAGAGCCAGTGCCAATATCACAGTCAGCTCCACTGTTCAGATCTCCTGAGGCTGCCCTGGGGCATGTGGGCTGCTTGTTTATGTTTTCTTGTGTTCAGTCATTTTAATTGGCCCCCATGAAACCCCTCCTTCTTATTCAAATTTGTCCTTATATAGAACTCCACTCAACATAAGCCATTATCTTTTCTATTGATTGCCATTCCTATTTACTCTTTCTTGCTTGCTAAATTACTGATTCTCATCTATACTCTTCCATTATTTAGTCTCTATTTCTAAACACTAACAATTACTCTTCTCTGTTAAATGTTTCCCATCCAATACCCCTGAACCTTCCCCTTTGTGTTTGCTAGAGATTCTTTCTTGCTTCCCTCCTGTGCCTCCACCTCTAAGAGAGTCTTTATATTCCCATTTCATCCTAGCCTCTGCCTGCCTAGACATGATTCTTGATTTTTCATCCTTTCATAGTCCTGAGAGCTTTCCTCTCAATAAGTTATTCATTCATTCATTCATTCATTCATTCATTCATTCATTCATCTAATACATATTGAGTGTTGAGCCACTTAATTTTTGTATTGAATCAGCATCTAACTAGAAAAAAAAAAGAAATCACTCTAGGTATCATAAGCAGAGGAAATTAATTTAGAGACTTGGTTACAAAAGTGCTGGAAAGAGTAGAATGGCTAAAGTTAAAAACATTAACCATAGCAAGTGTTGACAATGATGTGGAGCAACTTGAATGCTCATGTGCTGCTGGTAGGAATGTAAAATAATACAACTATGGAAAACTACTTTGCTCTTTCTTTCTTTTTTTCTTTCTTTCTTTCTTTCTTTCTTTCTTTCTTTCTTTCTTTCTTTCTTTCTTTCTTTCCTTCCTTCCTTCCTTCTTTCCTTCCTTCCTTCCTTCCTTCCTTAACTTTGCTATTTCTTAAAGAGCGAGACTTACAACTACCCTATAATCCAATCATTCCAAGCTTAGGTATTTCCCTAAGAGAAATGAAATCAGATATTCATCCACAGACTTGTACACAAATGATCACAGCAGCTTTATTTGTAATAGCTTAAAACTGGAAACAAAAGTCCATCAAAAGGTGAATGAAGGGGCACTTGGGTGGCTCATTCTGTTCAGTGTCTGACTCTTGATTTTTGCTCAGGTCATGATCTCAGGGTCATGAGATCGAGCCCTATGTGGGGCTCGTGATGGGTGTGGAGCCTGCTTAAGATTTTCTCTCTCGCTCTCCCTCTGTCCCCACCTCTGCAGGTACATGCTTGCTCTCTCTAAAAAAAATAAAATAAAATAAATTGGTGAATGAAAACACAAATTGTGATACATATATATATAACAGAATACAGCAATAAAAAAGGAATGAATGATTAAAATATGCAACATAGGTCACTTTAATTATGCTGATTAAAAGAATTTAAATTAAAGAAAGAAGTACATACTGTATGAATCCATTTGTATAAAATTCTAGAAAAGGCAAGCTATGATGACAGCAGATCTGTCATCTGGGGTAAGAAGAGGGAGAGATTACAAAGGAGCATGAGGAACTTTTGGAGCATGAGAAATACTGTGTTATTTTTATTGTGATGATGGGATCACATACTTACATTAAAGTTCATCTGATTATACAGTTCTAATACATGTGATATAGCTCAAAAAAATTGTAAATAAATAATCTCAGAAGGAGGCTGGAATTGAAAAGTGGTGACATTACCCAGAGATTAGCAACTGCAGAGAGGCCCCATCTATCCCTAGGGGTGGAGGAATATAAGGGAAAATGGTGTTCACAGAGCCCATGTTTCTTGGCCACTAGGACAAATGGGGTCTCTACTAGAACTGCTGTTTCAATTACCACCTCTGCTTCTCTGCAGGAAGCCAGGAGCACACACTCTCTTTACACCGCAGGACCTGGGGAGTGTGAAGTCACGTGTAAGTGCTGCTGCTTGTGGAGCGACCCTGGAGCCCAGGAGAGCTGCCTCTGCTGGAGGCATCACTCAAACCAGAAAGAAAATGGCTCTCCCCTTCCGTCTTCCAAATGCCTCCCATCCTCTTCTCCCATTGACAGAAACTAAAGGAAGGAGGCTGGGAAGAAAGTTTATTTTGTAGGTTTCTAGTTCTTCATGATCAGAGGGGAAATAAGGAAAGGCGTTTATGGAGCTGAAGGCCAACAAACAAGTAACTGGCCCAACTGTCTGATATATTACTCTGGGCAAAGGAAAATATACAGTAAGAAAAGCCACAGTTCTTATTTTCACAGATCTGGTCTATTAGCATATCCTGGTTCTCCTGGGGTTACTCGGCTCTCCCATCCGCTGCCCTCACTAAGTAGCCCACCATAAGAGCAGATGTAAAGGCCAGGAGAAAAGCACAGGATATAGGCTCAGAAGCTGGGAGGACAAAAGAGGGTATATTCAGGGGAGTGGGGACAGTGCTAGCAGATATGGGAGGCTGGCTTTATCTGTCACCAAACAGCTTTTTGGGGATTTAACAGTCAGCCTCTTGAACCTGTCACCACTCTCTGTGAAACCCTGCTAGGGATAGAAGCCCTCAGACATTAATCCGCATACTTGCATCTTCACTTGCTCTAGAATCAGAGGGTTCTTGAAGGACGTTGGATGCCACTGAAGGACTCAGAAAGTTATGCTTTGAACACAGAAACTTATAATCAATTTTGAAATTATGCTTTTAAAATAGCCTATAGATTGAAGTTCAGTTCTTTAAAAGCCTGCTGAGGTGTTTTGTTTTTTTGTTTTTTTTTGTAATAACCATTTACAAATCGGGAGCTAATTTGATGTGGGAAGGAGGAGGAATCCTCAGTGTAATTCTCAGCATTCAGTTCTGTTTCAAATGGTGTGGGAGCTTCACATGGTGAGTTCATGTATTTTAAAAAAAGATATTAAATTGGCTTGGCACTGACAAATCCACCGGTCACAGCCTTTTCAACAATGCCTAACAAAGGAAACACTTCGGAAAAATAAATGTAATGAAATAAAAAAGAAGTTGCTCTTTCATATATGTAAGTTCAAATATTTAAGTATAAACCCATATATTCATAATAGTGTTTGGAGTTTATTACATTTTTAAAATTTAGTTTTACTTATACAGGTAATTCACAGATAGCCAATGCAATAATTCAAAAGTACAGATAATGTAAAAGGCTTTTTTTTTTAAAGATTATTTATTTATTTATTTATTTGACACAGAGGGAGAGAGAGCACAAGCAGGTGGAGTAGCAGACAGAAGGAGAGGAAGCAGCTGCTTCCCTGATGAGCAAGGAGCCCGATGCAGAGCTTGATGTGGGGCTCGATCTCAGAACCCTGGGATCATGACCTGAGCTGAAGGCAGTTGCTTAACCTACTGAACCACCCAGGTACCCCAATATAAAAGGTTTTTATGACCCCCTCACAGTCCCATTTCTCCAGAACTGCTGCTATTTGTGCATCTGTGTGACATCCTAACCCTTTTTCTCTGTGCTACCTACATATGCACTCATGGAATTGCATGGGATATTTTGAAAAAACTTGTACGGAAGTGGAGATCTGTAGATTGCAAAATTGGCTGTATACTTTTTAGCTACGTTCATTAAGAGATGGAGTTTTTTTTCCCCCACCCCTTGAATCCAGCTAGCTTTGTGACTTGCTTTGACCAATATAATGCAGAAGTGATGTTGTGTTAGTTCCAAACCTATAGGCCTCATAGTTTCTACTCTCACTGCCTTGGAACTCTGAAACCAGCATGGAAACAAACCTGGACTAGCCATCTGGAGACCAGAAGACCACATGGAAAGAGATCGCAGACACCCCAGTCTATTTACCAGATGAATGTAAATATCTAAGTGAGCCCACCTGAGATTAGCTGAGCCCTGCCCAAACCGTAAGAATTACCCAGTTGAGTCCAGCCCAAATTACTGACCTGCATAATTTTGAGCTAAATAAATGGTTGCTTTAAACAACTAATTGTGGGGACTGGTTGTATTATGAGCAGAAGCAAACTGATACTAGACTGTATAGTGTATAGTATATATTTTTTCTTTACTCACTATGTTATAAAGAGTTTGACTTGTCAATGCATAAAGATGCATCTTCTTCTTTTTAAGAGTTACATGAATTTTCATATTATGGATATTCTACAGTTTAATATTTTCTCTATTCCAGACATTTAGGTTGTGCCTGCCTGCATCCTTCCTTCTCTCTGTCTCCCCTCTTTTACTGTATTATAAGTATCTCTATAGTTGTATATTTCCCCTACTCTGTCTTTTCTCTGCTAATATGGGTTATCTTTTTGATAGACATTTTTAAAATATAGTAAAATGTATCAATCTTTTCTTTAGTAGCTTCCCTATTCTGAATTTTGCTCAAGAGCAATTTTCTAACCATACATATATCTATTTCTTTGTAATACAGAATTTTATGTAAGTATCTATGTGTATGTGTGGGTGTGTTAGGTTTAATTCATTAATTCTCTGAAATTTATTTGAATTTATGGTGTGAAATAGTGAATATTTTTGTCAACTGGATAGCCAAATGTTCTAAACATCATTTAGAGTAGTTCATCATCTTGCACTGATTTGAGATACCACCCCCACTCTGTATTTAGGCGATCTGCTTCAAGATCCTATTCCATTCCATTGATCTATTTATTTGTCTGTTACCAGATCAGTAACAAAATGACCGCTACAATTTAACAATTATTACTGCTTATAGTAGTTTTGACACTGGCAAAAGTATCTTTCTTTTTTTCAAAAATGTCTTGAATATTCTTCAATATTTTCTCTCTCAAAATAATTTCAGAGTCAGTTTTAAACCATGAAAAAGTCATTTTGGAATTTTAATAAGGCTTACATTAACTTTATACATTAATTTGCCATCAGTTGAACTTTTAACAACATTGACTCTTGTCAATGATCATGATACGCCTTTTCACTTATTTCCTGTGTCCTTCGGTAAAATTTTATAGTTGTCTTTTTTATTTTTAAAATTTTTTAAAAGATTTTATCCATTTATTTGAGAGAGAACAAAAGAGAGCACAAGCAGGATGAAGGGCAGACGGAGAAGCAAACTCCCTGCTGAGCAGGGAGCCCAATGTGGGACTCAGTCCTGGGACTCCAGGATCATGTCCTGAGCCGAAGGTAGACGCTTAACCAACTGAGCCACCCAGGCGCCCAGTATAGTTGTCTTTTTAAATATATTACATGCTTATTCTTTGGTTTAGTTCTCAGAATTACATGGTTTTTTAAGTTATTTACATTTTCTAATACATTTTAAAATTTATTTTTGCTCATGTTCGAGACAATTATTCCTGAAAATAGTTTTCATTTAAGTTTAAAGTAAATTTTAGTAAACTCATTCATTCTAAGAATTTGCCACTTGATTCCTTTGGATTTTCTGGGTAGATAATCTTATCATTTAAAACCATGAAAGTTTCTAACTTTTATTTTACCTTTCATTTCATTATTTTACTTTTTTTTTTTTTTTTTTTTTTTT
>NC_048221.1:66237836-66246738 GCF_002007445.2 Ailuropoda melanoleuca | reverse complement strand
TTTTTTTTTTTTTTTTTTTTTTTTTTTTTTTTTTTTTTGTATTGAATTGGCTACAAACCCTGGTGTGTTTGTATTAGTCAGCTCGAGCTGTCATAACTGAAGACTACAGTCTGGGAGGCTTAAACAAAAATTTATTTTCTCACAATTTGTAGTCTGGAGGTCCCAGATGAAGGTGCCAACAAGATTGTTTCTGATGAGACCTCACCCCTCAGCTTGCAGACAATGCCTTCTTGCTGCGTCCTCTCCTAGCCCTTTCTTTGTGTGTGCTCAGAGAGACAGCCCTGGTGTCTCTCTTCCTCTTCTTATAAAGACACCAGTCTTCACAGATTAGGGCCCCATCCTTATGCTTCATTTAACCTTAATTATCTCCTTAAAGGCCAAATCTCCAAATACAGTCACACTGGGGATTAGGGCTTCAGCAAATTCCATTTCTGGGATAGCAACATAATCCTATTTCTGAATTAGCGTTAAAAATAATATTTTTAGGGGTGACTGGCCAGCTCAGTCACTGAGGCATGTGGCTCTTGATCTTGGGGTTGTGAGTTTGAGCCCCACTTTGGAGGTAGAAATTACTTAGAAATAAAATCTTTAAAAAATGATTTAAAAAATAATATTTTTATTTTCTATTCTGAATATCTGAGCAATCGTGTGCAAAATGTGCAAAAGAAACAAAATCAATTTGATATAAATCAGAGTTATCACATAGGTTTATTTGAAAAATGTATATTTGTGCATAGAGCACATAGTTCATGGTGGAGACAGACCGAATGTTTAAAAAATACTTACTGATTGATAGTAGAACTGCCACAAACCTTTGCTATTATGCGTGTGTTGTGTCTTAATATGTCCATAAGTAATTGTGTTTAATACCATATCTAGGTGGTTTATGTTCAAAAAACAATCATTCATTTTTTCCTACTCATTTAATAAACACTTGTAGTTGGACAGTGGGTGCATTTCAATACAAAGACATCATCTCTTCCTGGTGTTTGAAGACCTTCGGTTATTCTCCTTGAACTAAAGTGGTAAATACTGTAATAAATAGAAATCTCTATTTCTTGCAATCTCAAGGAAGTAGGCAAAATATTATGGCTATAGAGTAATTTATAATTCTCACTCTCTTATGAATTAGAAAATTTCTGGCAAAATACCACATTTTAAGTCATAAATAAACAGTCCATTCTGAGCAACTCCCACCCAAAACTATTCTCAAAACTTTCATTCATTGAACAAAATGATATAAGATGGCTTAGGTAAAGGATTAACATGTTTTAAGCACATCATACACATTTAACAATTGTTAGTTACCTCCTAATCCATAAAAGAGCAAAAATTAAAGATATGCATGATGATAAAAGGATATTTATTTGATATATGCCTTATGTAGTTTACCCTTTCTGCAAGACAGAAAACCATTCTTTCTCCTTTCTACTCCATATCCAATCTCAAGGAGGCTCTTTAAAAATTGTTTATTATTGAAGTAGAGTTGACACACAATATTATATTAGTTTCAGGCATATAAGATAGTGATTTAACAACTTTATACCTTACACAATGTTCACCATGGTACCATCTGTCACCATACGACATTACTACAGTATTGTTCCCTATATTCCTTATGCTATTCTTTTCATCCTATGACTTATTTATTTTGTAACTGGAAGTTTGTACCTCTTAATTCCCTTTACCTGTTTCTCCCATTCCGTCACCCTCCTCCCTTCTGGCAACTACCAGTTTGTTCTCTATATTTATAAGTCTCTGTTTCTGGGTTTTGTTTTTGTTGTTGTTTGTTTGTTTTGTTTTATAGATTTCACATATAAGTGAAATTATATGGTATTTGTCTTTGTCTGACTTATTTCACCAAGGATAATACCCTATTGTTAAAATGTCCATGCTATGCAAAGCGATCTACGAATTGAAAGAATTCCCTATCAAAGAGGATCTTTTTACAAAAAAATTAATACCTTGATTAAAATCTCAGACTTACAGGCACAACTAGACTCAGGTACCCTTAAGTTCAAATCCCTGCTCTGCATCCTTTATGGCTTGGTGACCTTGGCAAGTTCCTTATTCTCTCTCATCCTCAATTTTCCTAATTCATAAAATTAGGATAATAATATATTCCTCATGGATTTTCTGTGAGAAGTACATGAAATAACTTATGTGAAATCCTAAATAGGAACTCAGTAGATGAAATATTATTATTATTATTATTATTAAACACTGTCATATTTTCTTTCATACTGATTTAACTTGAAATATTTAACTTGTTCATGGAAAGGAGTCTGGAAAAACCTGAAGGAGTCTAATTTCCAACCATGATTTTAAAAAATCTACTTGAACTTTTGAGTTTCTTGTAATTTTATATCCAGGACTCCAAATTTTGTTCTCACATGCACCAAAAGCTATTAAACATCCTTTGTTAATGGTGGAAAGTAAACAGCTTCTTAGGAAGTAAGACTTTGTCATGCAAGAATATATAGATTTATGTCCAGTTCTTTGATTAAAAAAAGAGAAAAAGCCTTTCTGGAGTCAGAAATGTTTCTCAAACCACTATAGAATAACAATTATGACTCTCCACTTTTTATTTTTATTGCTGGATTGAAAAAGATGACTCTACAATGCCTACATCAGGAGGATATTATTCTACAAATAAGGGCCCAGCGTGACATTTATGAGAAAGCTGGGGTCCTTCTGCGCAAAACTGATTGGTGCTCAGCCAATGGGCTCCGGGGCGTTGCAAATAAAGGTACCTTCTCCACTGGGCTTGATCGGAAGCAGGGCAGAGTGTTGCCTCTGCCTGTGGAACTTCAGGAAATGCTCAGCCCCTGTGCTAGCAGACTACATCTGTGGTCAGCAAAGACAAACTGGACTTTGAAGATGAAACACCTTGTTCCTCAATGCCCTTCCATCTTGGTCATCTGTTGCTTCTGCATGCTACAGATTCCCTCTTCAGGTAAGGGGACTGCTTCATCAGACCCCAGCTAGCGTGAACTCTAAGAAAGACTGAGACAGACCTTGATCCTTCAGGGCGGTTCTGGAGGGAATCAAACTTAATCCCCTCACCTACCCCCATTTCCACCCTTTTGAAATGTCTTCCCATTTGTCTCCAACATTTAAGAGAGTGTGGACAGAATTAGATGCTGCAGCCTTTTACCAAAGGAGGCAACTTACCCTTGTGAAACTCTCTTTAAACAATTCCTGACTCAGGGCTGTCCCAAAGATGTGCCACTAAAACTGTGAGGGATATGAGTTGGGGACCCCAGAGCCTTAGCCATCTGTACTCCGGGAATTCTGAAGAGAGAACAGAGACAGTGAAACTGAGTTTACAGACCCAAAGACTGAAGATTGAGGGACAGTTGGAAAGGGGCGGGGAGGGAGCAGAAACAGGAAAAATGGAATATTTTCATAGCCTTTCTGTGGGCTCCCAGGAGGCAGGATCCCTGACAGCTGCGGAGGCCCCAAGTCTTCCTGGGCTTGGGCGCTGTCCGAGGTGCTGACTGAACATGGGCGTTGCTTCACTAACTTCTGAGAACCAGTATGATTGCAGGCTGGAACCAGGGGTGGGGTATGGGCTCAGTAGTCGGAATGCGTCGTCCATTTCAAGGTGATTCGCCAAATGATGCAGGAAAGCATGTGGTGGTAGCTCCAATTGGAAGCAGGGACTATTTCAAAATTTCAGATTTTTTCATTAGAATTTTGATCTAGGGGTGTAGAAAATCTTTGAAAGTATATTCAAACAGAAAATATATTTCAAACAGTATGTTTGTTTTGCTGTGTCCTGTAGTATAATCACAAAACCTAGGCATTACAAGGAACCCTGGAAGTCATCTAACCTTTCATGGAGAGCAGGCATCTATGATTTCCCTATTTGATTACTTTCAGTGACACCCAACTCAATACCAGCCTGAGAGCCGGTAGCTGCCTCTTCTGGGCTCCAATCTGTTTGTGTTACACTTTTGGGAATTTGTTATTACTTTTTATCTGTCTATATATTTATATCCACCTCCCCCTTTTCCTCTTTGATTTTATGTTTCCTGAGGGTAGGTCCCTATGGTCTTTATCATTGTGCTGTTAACACAGAACCTCTTAATAATCCTTATAGGATTGGTTCAATTTATTTTGCATTTTGAATGGCTCCAATCATCAAAATTTTCTTTACACTAAACTGAAATCTGATCACATGTAACTTCTAGCCATTAGCCCTAGTTCTGTCCTTTGGGAATACAGAATAGGACTAATACCTCTTATGATAGTTCTCAAAATAATCGAAGGCAGTTAACATACACTTCCTAATTTTCCTCTTTACCAAAGAAAACTATTCTCAGTTCCTCTAACTCTACTGCATAGTCTATCATTTCAAATAGGATTACTACCTTTCAAGGCTTGGACACTATTATTTCTGTATAGCACAAGATTTTCTTGGCTTTTTCTTGGCTAATAGATTACAGGAAGCAAAATATCAGTATTTTAAAAACATAAATATACTACCCTTGGGCCAGATATTCCCCGTCCCACATTTAAAAACTCTAAGTTCAGAGTTTTACACGTACCCCATTTAATTTCATCTATCCAATTGATTCCTTCAATTGCTGTATTAGCTATTCTCCCAAGTGTTGTATCATGCACAAATGAGATGAAGACTTCATTTAAGCCAGATAAAGATTGACTGGCATAGGGTACAGCTGTGTGTTGGTAACAACCTTACCCAGAACCTACCCCTGGAGAGTCTGATGAAGCAGAGAAATGAGTATCTGAATTTCTTAAACTTTCCAAGAGTAATTCTGATGGACATACTTTCTTGACACGATTTCCTGATATTCTATCTTCATAAATTCCATCAAAATACAAATTAAGTTGTTACCCAGGTATCTTTTCCCTCTTTCTTGAGTTACTAACTTTTATACTGTTAACTCCTGGTAAATAAAAAAACACTGTTCTTAATTAATTTTGGTACAAATCTCAAATTACTATTGGTAGGTAGAAGTGTTTTCTTTGTAAATCCTTTTAAAAATATTGTATTTCTAGAATCTCTGTATGTTTTTTCATGGTAAAGATTTAAAAGTTAATGCTATGACCTTCTCCCCCCTAATTAATATTTTTATGATTTCTCACAATAGGATTTCCTCGACCTCTAGCTGATGCCCCAGATGGCTTGGATATCACACAGCTTGAGGTACACTGCTGTTCAGTATGTGAGATTTTTATTTAGTCTTGGCCTTGAAAATATCATGTGGATAATGTTCACTTGAAACTATTTTAAGATCAGATTCTTGGCTGCAGTAGGAACTCATGTCGCCATTTTCATGGCCTCATTTAAGGCATCCTGAGAGTTGTGTTGAAATTCACTGCTACGGTGTGAGAAGAGAACGCAAGGTTCATAAATGGGACAATTTTAGAATTTTATAGTGTTTTAATAGATTGTTATTGACTAAGGAATTTATACTGATCTTTGATTCTTTTTTTTTTTTTGTATTTTTCTTTAGCAGCTGGCATATTGGGCAACTCTTTCTAGGCAACCTAAGGTAAAAAAAAAAGATATATATATATGTAATAATTCTTTTATTTTTATCTTTATTTTTTTAAGATTTATTTATTTATTTGAGAGAGAGAGACTGTGCATGTGTGAGTGGGGGAGGGAGGTGCAGAGGGAGAGAATCTCAAGCAGACTCCCCACTGAGCATGGAGCCTGACTGCAGGGCTCCATCTCACGACCCTGAGATCATGACCTGAGCCAAAATTAAGAGTCGGGCACTTAACTGACTGAGCCACCCAGGTATCCCCATATAATAAATCTTATAAGTGCACATATTTATACCATAATTTATATCTGTAATAAGCACACTCTTTTGCTACCTCCAGGAGAAATCCGTGCGTATGTCTAAGAACACAGGTAAGAATGCAGTTTTAGGAAATAACAAGTCAATCTCTCAAATATAAAATACCATAAAATATTCGTAGTTCATGTATATTCTTACAATTATCATAATAATATATACATGTAGAATTACATTAATTATGTATGTTATGATATATTGTGACATATGTTACAAATTGATATACTATAATATTATAGTTCTTCAAAACAACAGATCTCATGTAAAGGACCCAACAGTGACAGTAACCACAACAGAAATGTTTCAGTGGATACAACGTAAATGTTGATTCAATCAAAAGTGCAAGAGGGTGGTGTTAGGGTGGATTCCATGATTCTTAAGTGTAAACTGAATGTCTTCATGTTTATCATGTTTTCACCTTGAGCTATATCTTTTCTTCCTCCATCCCCTCTCCCAAGCCACAGCATACGGCATCCTGGCCACATTGAACTTCTCATTATTCCCCAAAGGCACCAGACCCTTATATCTTTGCATAGGTTTTTCCTTAGCCAAAAATGCCTTTGCAGGCTGTGTTAGCAGCTCAGACCCTAAAACTAAAGTACCTGGGTTCAAAACCCAGATCTCCTTAACTTTGGCAAGTTTCTTAATCTCTTTGTGTCTTGGTTTCCCCATCTGTAATATGGGAATAATAGTTATATGAGTCTCATAATGTTATTGTGGAGATTGAGTTCTTGAATCTCTGTGAAGTGTTTTCAACAGTGTCTAGAACACAATAAATGACAGCACTTAAGTGCCGACTGCTACCATTGTCCCTGATGCAAGTAGTGGCCATTCCTCAAGACTCAAACATTACTCTTTTTAAATCTTTTTTTTTAAGATTTTATTTATTTATTTGAGAGAGAGTGGGAGAGAACAAGCAGGGAGAGCAGCAGAGGGAAAGGAAGAAACAGGCTGCCCGCTGAGCAGGGAGCCCAATGTGGGGCATGATCCCAGGACTCTGGGATCATGACTGAGCCAAAGGCAGATGCTGAACCAATAAAGCCACCCAGGCAGACCTACTTTCTCTCTTAAACTTCATAAATATATCATGCCTATTTCTTCTTATTTTCAGTTTATCCTTATGCACATGTCTGAAAACAATTGTCCCAAGATTGGAAAGGTAAAATGAGATTCAGTCTTAAAATAGTGATGTATTGCTGGCAACTTGCTTTTTTGTAAAAAAAACTTGCATCAACCAGAGTCTTATTAAGTCTGGATTGCTTTTTAGAATGCCAATTTATTTCATAATATTCAGATAAATTCAGCAAGGTCCCTGGTGTAACTTATACTGAAAGCCTCATCAACTGGCCACCCCAGTAAAATTCCATGTAACTTACCCTCCCAATTCTCTTTCCAGGATAATCAAGACATATACAAAAGGGTGAGTACCACCTAGTCCGGCAACGCAGGCATGCAACTTTCAGGTTGATAGTGAGTGACACACGCACTAAATTCAACTTTTTTTTTTTTATTCAGTTTTTATTTCACTACTCCAGAACTCAGAAGCCGACACTTCCAGTTAAAAGTGGGGTCAGTATTTTACCATGCTCATCTTTCTGTAAAAGTGACTCTCCTCTGCTTATCTTTTATCCTGTCCTAATTAATATGTGCAGATAAGTAGAAAAGCAGGGGGCTTGCAGACACTGTCTGTGTAATACCTTTCTAAGAGCTTTTTCCTGGGGCTTCAGGGATTCTCTCTCTCCTGGTCTGGACTGGGGGTGGTGGGAGGCTGACAGATCTGAAAACTTAGAGAATATATTCTAGAAAAGGAAAAATAAGTGAGGAGTAACTTTTTATTATGCACTTTAACAGATGTTTGAAAGACCTGATAAATACTGAGCTCAATTTACATTTATCATATTACATTTTTTTTTTAATTTTAAAAACTGCTTTGTGACGTGTAACATGCCATATCCCCAGTAGTGACCCATGGAGGTGCACCTTCTATAACCATCACTGTGTATATATGCTATGGGAATAACATACATCACTTCTACTTTTTTATTATAAACTAAAGTTACCCTTAGAAGCAGGTTGTGTAAGTGGATTTTCTGCAGGGTATGATTTGAGGAATATTAGGAAGGTCATAGAATAAAAATTTTAATTCAGGGGCTCTGTTACAGTAACAGAAATTCTACCATTAGAAAGTCACTTATTTATATAATCAAGGCTTTCCAAGTCTTCAAGAACACCCTTTAAGAAAACAGAAAAACAAACAAACAGAAAAAACACCTAGTGAAGTGTTTTTTCCCCTAAGAGGTAAAGACTCATCTGTAGTATAGGTTTAAGAATGAGGATCAGATGAGGATGAGGATAGTATCAGGAAGGGCCAAGGGCACTACAAAGGGAGAAAAGACAATGGAAGGAGAAAGATAGACTCTGTGACACAAGCAAACCTTTAGTCTGAGCCAAAATACTGACGGAGGATTCACAAAAACAAGGTATGTATGTCTGAGTGTGTGCAGGGCAGTCACAGACAAGCAGTGCAGCAAAATCAAATGCATTAGAGAGAGGGGATTCTGGATGCTGTCCTTCCACCTCCTCGCCTAAACTAGGAGAGACAACTGGAGCAGAAAAAGACAAGGCACTGCACCCTAGAAGGACAGAACACTTGGGAATAAGGCAGAGAAAAGTCTGATTTACCCTAAGGGAATATTTGTAAGTGGTGTGTTGGAATTGTAACCTGCTATAAAGGCAAGCAGTTCTTGAAAACCTAAAGTTTCAAGCTTAGGCGTGGACATGAATTTTATCCTGGACATTAAACCCATTTAAGGGAGGGAGTGGAGAGGACAGCGTAGCCCGGGCTGTGTCCTGGCGGGCATCCGACCCCGCCCCCCATTCTGCTCCCTCTGTTGCAGTTTCCGCCTGTGCACCCATTAATGCGCCTGGCCTGGCAGGTCGCCAACCAGAGGGTGAAAAGATTTTCGCAACAGCGAGTAGGTGCTTTTCTCTTCGGCTGTGTTTTTATGCCACCGCAAGTTCACTTAACCGTGGTAAATGCTGGTAAATGTGTGTGGTTGCTGGGG
>NC_048221.1:66106129-66237827 GCF_002007445.2 Ailuropoda melanoleuca | reverse complement strand
GGAGAGGGGAGCAGGGGTAAGGGGGGGGGCTCACTTGCATGGTAGCTTTGAATCTAAGCCTCCACCTTGGAAAGGAGAGCTGGCCCTACTTTGCGTCACAGCCCCCTACCTTGAACCCCGGGAAGGGTTGGCTGCAGGGCCCGGGAAGGCCCCTAGGACAAAAACTTCCTCTTCTCTTCCACTCTCATCTTCCATGTTTCCTTTTAGTTTCCATGCTGTTTTTTCACTTTCACTTCCTCTTCCTCTTGACATGGGCATTGTCTTGGTGATCCCCTGGGCTCCCCGTGGTTGCTCCACCTGCCCTTTTGTCCTATCTCAGAATTTTGTTTCTTTAAAAATAGTTCTTTTTTTTGTCTTCTTTTTGTTTTTGTTTTTTTGGGTTTAGAAATTCCCAGCTTCAGTAATAGGTATAGTTCAAAATGCTAATTGAAGTTTTATTGCATGATAGGAAAGAAAGAAAGAAAGAGAGAGAAAGAAAGAAAGAGAGAGAGAGAAAGAGAGAGAGAGAGAAAGAAAGAAAGAAAGAAAGAAAGAAAGAAAGAAAAAGAAAGAAAGAAAGAAAGAAAAGAAAGAAAGGAAAGAAAGAAAGAAAAAGAAAGACAAAGAAAAAGAGAAAGAAAGAAAGAGAAAGAAAGAAAGAAAGAAAGAAAGAAAGAAAGAAAGAAAGAAAGGAAAGAAAGAGAAAGAAAGAAAGGGAAAATTTCTTTCGAATGCTGAAACTCATCCCAGTTTGCCCAGGACATTCTTGCTTTTAGCTCTGAAAATCCCAAGACCCCCAGGAAGCTGCTCAGTTCCTGGAAAACGGGTTGGTCGTCTTAAGCACAGGCAGCCCTGTGTCCTGTCTGATCCAGCTGCTCCCCTCAGCCTTACAGATTGAGTCTGATACGTTGTTAGGCCAGACCCACAAAGTCAAGCTGAGGAAGCTGCCAGGGCAAACTCTTGGTGGGGCGGGGGGGGAGGTCAATTTCCAGTTGACGCTGTTGGGAAGGGCAAGCCAATTTAATTTAACATTGTCCTGTTCCAAATGGTACCTCAATCAAGCAACCATGCCTGTCTTCCGGAATAGGAAATTATAATTGGCTACATGGTTAGCCTTTCCCCTGAACTGCTTTTTTGCACCTGATTTCTGGTACTTGACCACGGAGCCAGGGAGGTGTAGGGTCACAGTGGAATGACTGCAAACCTGGGGGATGCGGTTCCTGTGAAATGAACCTGTGCCTCGTTGCCTCACAGGATCCGGGGACTGCCGCGGTGGATTTCACCAAGAAGGTATGGAAGCCTTGGGGAGAACCCAACTCCCGAGAGAAGTGCTTGGAGCTGGGCAATCTTGTCGCCCCTTTAGATCACTTCTGGAAAGAACTGGTCCCACAGTATGCCCCTGAAAATCTCTGAGGCCGAGCGCTGGATTTCAGGTTTTCCCGAGCTTGTCCCCGGGGCAAAAGGGACTCACAGGGCAGTACTTCCTGCTGTTTCTATTTCATCGCCAGCCTTGTGATGAGTCACCCGGAGCCATCTGTTCCTGAGGATTAGCCTCATGTGGCTCAGGGGCCTAAATGGCAGTTGTGCAAACCTGGGGAGAGGTGCTGCGAATGCATAAGCCCCATACACCAGCAAGTCTCCAAGTTGGCCATGCGTCATCGATACCTCGGGACTTGGTTAAAATTCAGATGGCTGGGCCCCCACTCCAGTCAGTAGGGACCTGAGAATTTGTATTTCTAGCCAAGTCTTGGTTGTCATTGATGCTTTTGGTCTGGGGACCACACTTTGAAAACTGCAGGTCATAGACATCTTCAGAAGACCTTTGGCACAAAGTGGTTGCGTAATGGCTTGTGTTTTTATGTTTCAGGATCACACTGCTCCCCGGGGACGATCATTCTTCCTTTTCAGGGTATAGCATTTCTTTTTCTCTGTTTTTAACCCCAGTTCCCTCCTGCCATGGAATTGTGAATTCCTCCAGAATGAGCACAGCCCAGCACCCCATGGCAAGCTGGTGAATAATTATGGGGACTCTTGCACCCTTTCCTTAGGGGTGAATTTCAAAGTCGCCTCCTAGAAATCTGATGTTTATAAAAGAAAGGGTGCAAAAGGGCATAGGCTGAGAGAACCAGAGCCCTAAGAGCATGGATGGGAAGCAGGAATGCTGCTGATGGACAGACACGGGGGCCAACCAGAATTGGCGTCCGTGTCCCTGAGCATGAAATGTCCAGGATACATGCCCCCAAATAGTATAGGTGCCATCCCCTCCTCCTTCCCTGGGGCCTCCAAGATTCTTGCAAAGGTCACAGAATCAGAAACTGTCTTAATTTGTGATCCACCACTCACTAGCTATGCTTCATCCCCTAGCTCCTCGAGTGTTTGCATCCAAAAAATCAGACTTCAAATCCGACAGACTCCTGCCCCTCAAACTGTGTTCTGTGAGTCATTGGTGCTAAGAGGTTACTCTGCAGAGATCACACAAGCTTGGGAAACACTGTACCCAACACTCTCAAAGGTTCACAGTGCACACCAGCATGTCTTACAGGAAACAACTTGTTCTTCTCAGCTTTCTTATGTAGTTCCCACTGTGTTTGGCATGGAAGTTCTTCTACCACCATGCTGCCCATATGACCTATTAGTGGTGTTCTCTAGGAAGTACTCTGAGAAACACTGGGTGTTCACGATATCTTTAGGGTGAAGAGTCCTGTGATAAATGGTTTGAAGACCGTCCTGCCGCATAAATAGAGGATGGGGGATGGAAGGGTGGGGTAGGGGTCAGCAAGGGTCCTGGAGCACTGCCACAGGGGGCCTACATACTAGCCCTGGAAAGGTGAGCTCCCAAGGAGGCTGCTGACATCCCAGCTAGGAGAACGAGGCCTTAGGGCCCCTTTGAGGAAGAATCTGGAGCCCAGAAACAGGTTCCAGGCAGTTTTGTCTCAGTATCTGTAAGCTGCTCCTTTTTTTTTTCCCAGCCAAGGAATGGAAGAAACACTGAAGATAACACCCACTAGGACAGTCCAAGGTCAGCGCCATTGCAGCTGTTCTCCTCCAAACAAATGTCGTTGTCTGAGAGGCAGCCAGAGGGGTGGTAGCTCAAAAGGAGGGGGGCCACGTGGAACCTCTGAGGACCCTCCACCCCCTCCCTTCCCTGATTTCCATGCCACAGAGACCCCCACAGCAGCCTGGTAAAACCTGTCCCCAGCACACAATGCAGCCTTTGCGCCCATGCTGGCTCCTTGCAGGTGTCTCCAGCAGGAGCTGTGAGGGAATGAGAGCCCCCCCGTGGCCCAGCTGATCCTCAGGACTTGTCACCTGACCATTCTGATGGGAAAAGCCACACGGGCAGGCTTGGCAGGGGAGGAGGAGTGCCTTATAGTGGGAACATTTCTGAATACAACCAGGCAAGGCTCTTCTCTCCATTCAACAGTGTTCTGAGACCCAGAGTTTAGATCTGAGGAGATTCCTTGGTCTTCAGACCTTCAGAGGTGAAGTCCATGTATGAAGGCAGCTCTGGGCCTCCTCAGTCTCTCATGATGGTGTGGTTCCAGGGACATGAGGTGGCTGTCCTTTGGAGGTGTCATAGCCTCCCTCCTGGAGCCTGATCCTGAACTGCTGGTGGCAGCCAGAGCCTGGGCGGGTCAGGGTGCCTGAGAAAGCTGCCCAGATGCAGGGAGACAGAGCTCCCCAGGTGAAAACAGGGGAAGAGTTTCCCTGAGTCCACAGCACTCACACAGCCCGAATGGCCCAATTAGATACTGCAAAAATAAATAAGTACCGATTTGGGGCATTTATGACTTGTCAAAATGAGGCATAATTTTAAAACATGTTGTACAATAACATGCCCACCAGCCTCGTCTCGATTCTGATAATAATTTGATCCAAGTGGTGCATTTTTCTCTTCTTTTTCAGAATTCAGTGGCAAAGAGAAACTGCATCAGATAAAGAAACCGAGCAATTATTTTGAACACATATCAACTTTCTTTCAGTGAACAACAAAAGATAATTCTCTTGCTCTATATTCACTAGACTATTCAGTTGTATAAAAAATAAAGTAGCATGGAGACAATATTTTCATTTCTTATTGGGAAGTCTTACAGGAGGGATTAGATGGATTTTTAAAATAATGAGATATAGATAAATGATAGATAGATAACATGTGCTGTGTTTGGCATTGTTTTGGCATGTCCCAGATATCCTGTTATTATTGAGAATTGAGAGCCCGAGCTAAGCCTAGCTGGCTTCATGTTCTGATTCTTTCATCTTTTAGCTGGGGGACTGTGGGCCAGTCACTTCCCATTCCTGTGCCTCATTCTCCTCCACAGTAAAATGCAGTTGGTAATAATAGTACCTTCACATAATTATTGTGATGATGGAGGAGACCATCTATGAAAGGGCTTAGCATGGTCATACATAGCCCTCCATAAGCATTGGCTCTAATGACACTTCAAAAATGATTTTCATGACACAAAGATTACCAGAGCAACTTGCCCTAATGACAGCTGCTTCTGCCTCACTGACCAGGGACTTGAGGTTACAACACCAAGTTACTGTATAACAATTCCAGAGTCCTCAGGAAACCAGGAGGTGTAGGCCTATCATCTTCTCAGGCTCCTCCTCTGTAAACAGCATTTGACTTCCAGACCTCCAAAGATCATTCGAAGGAGTAGATGGCGTAGAAGACAGGCAGCAACACAAGGAGGGACCCTAGGATAGAGGCAAGGAACCCAAGCTGCATTAAAACATCCTTCTTTTAAGCTTCTCATCAAATTGAAAAGCCCTCCTTTTAAAATGTAACGTAGATGTCACACTTTAGGATTAGTTTTTATTTTTAGCATTTATATGCCCTTGTAATAATTCTCAAGCTTATTCTCGCAAATAGGATGTTTTAAGACTGCTCAGTAGATCTTACCCCGCAGAGATAAGTTGAGCAAACCTGACTCCACGTGACATTTTGCTAAGCACGGGCTGCAGGCGGAGGGATCAAGGCACGGGTCCAAGACCCTGCAGGAGGTAGGAGACAGGGCGGGTTTGGCCTCCTCGGGCATCCCAGGTCCTGGGAGCGCAGGCCATGCTGACTCAACCTCACACCTCCGTAATAACGGGAGCAGAGCACAGCGTTGGTGTGCAATGCTCCAGTACAAGCCTGCAGGAACAGTCTCAACATTTTGAAGTGACCAAGGATGGCTGTTTCTACCCCAAACCAAGCCCCAGAATCCTCTTCACTCAATCAGTGAGAATTGATTCCACCCCCATGGAGGATCATACACTTGGCCCAGGACTGCCACAGGCCAGCCTGGAAGACGATGGTAATGGGGGTGAGGGGTGGACAAAGAGGGCCACTGCTTCTAGGGAACACGGCTTGAGCTAAAAACTCTTCCTTTGCCAAGCCAGTCTCTGATGATGGGAAGATGGAGACAGACTGCAATCTCAGACATCGCCTCACTCCTTTCCCCCACAGCAGTGACCAATGATGCACCACCAATGCCAGTAAATCCAGAGAGGAAAGCAGACTGTGATCTAAGCTTCAGCTTCCACACGGTGACAACTGGTTCTCCCTATGTACAGTGCTGGGCTATTTTTAGCCTGGTGTGCTATGAAAAGAAGCCTTATAATATCACTCTATCCAGGTGTCCCATTAAATAAGACCAAGTCCTAGGCCCAATGTTGGTCTCTAGAGGGAGGATGCCCACCTTCTTAGCCCTGGTGGTCACTTTGTAGGGAGAGGCCATGCCTCAGCCCATTGTCAAGGCCCCCGAGAGCCTCAGGAAAATCAGGGGTCTGAGGCTAGTCAGAACAGAATTCGAAAGGAACTCTCAGAACCTTGGAGTGGGCAGAGGCCTCGCTGATCATTCGGGCCCACCTTCAACTGGGAGACCAGTAAGCAGCCCAGAGAGGCCAAGTGACTGACTCAGGGCCGCAAGGCTACTGGGAAGTATGTCCAGAACAAAGCTCACATCTTTCAATTAATGCCTAATTGTTGGGGTGCCTAGGTGGCTTAGTTGGTTAAGCATCTGCCTTTGGCTCAGGTCATGATGCCAGGGTCCTGGGATCGAGCCCCACATCAGGCTGCTTGCTCACCGGATTGTCTGCTTCTCCCTCTCCCACTGCTGCTCCCCCTGCTTGTGCTCTCTCTCTCTCTCAAATAAATAAAAAAATAGAATGTATTTAAAAAATAAAGCCAATTTCCTTCTTCACTCTGACTTTACTAATGCCATAACAAATTTTCTCAAGCTTACTGACTTTAAGCAACAGAAATGTGTTCGCTTATAGATCTGGAGGCCAAAACTCCAACATAAGGGTATCGTTAGGGTGACGCTCCCTCTGAAGACCATAGCAGAGAATCCTTTCTCACCCCTTCTAGCCTCTGGCAGCTCCAGGTATTCCTCTTGGTTGTGCAGTTTCACTCCAGTCTCTACCTCTGTCCTCGTGTGGCCTGCCCCCTTTGTCTTCTCCCCTTCTCTTCCCTTACACAGATACTCTTTAAACACTGATACTGACACACATTTTCTTACTCTTCCTTCTCCAATCACATTTATATTAGTTCTTTTCACTGCAGTCTATAGATTTTCCATATTGTTTTGTCAGTCTGGTGTGCATTATGGGTATTTTCTTTTGATCTATCTTCCAGTTCACTTCATCTCTATTCAGCTGTGTCTCTTATGTTATTAAAGCCACCAGCTGAGTTCTTAATTTTTTCAGTTCCAGAATTTCTATTTGCTAATTTCATTATTTTCTAGCTTTCTGATGAGGTTCTCAATCTTGTCATTTTTCTCCTTAAACATAGTGAAAATAGATATTTTTAGAATCTTTCTGGTGAGTAAATTATCTAGGTTCCCTTTATGTCTGTTTCACTGTTTGCTATTTATCTTGATTTTTGCTTGTTATTCACCATTACTCTTACAGTATAGTTCTTAGGGGCCCTGATGAAATAGCTAAGAGTTTCTCATGGGCTCCTCCATTGCACACCCTAGACTCCAGTTTTGTCCCCTGGTCCATAGAGGATGACAAAGACTGCTGCCCAATTTTTCAGTCTCACAGTTGCCTTCCTGAAACCCTCAGGTATTTATATAAGAAATATACTATCCTCAAAGGGTTATTTAACCTTTCTGGGATTACATCTTAATCAGATCTTGGCCCTATAAGTTTTAACCACCACATTATCCTTCCTGATACCTATTTACCAGAGAGTCTTCAAAGTCTATGAGGACACAGATATGAGTATTCATGTGGTTTCTTAGAGCAAAAGAGTTGGAAAGAACCCAGATGTCCATTAACAAGAGAAGAAAGAAATATTATAATATTCATATAAATGACATTTATATAGCAACAAAAATGAATGAACCACTTGCATAAAGTTAGAAGAGTCTTAAAATCACGAATCAAGTGAAACAAGCAAGATGCTTTTTATAGCAAGATAACATTTATATAAGTTGAATACTATGGTAAAAACAAATACCAAATTTAGGAGACCAGTGATTCCTAAGCGTGGGAAGACTGACACAAACCAGGAGAGCCACAGTAGGATTTCAACTGTATTTGTAATCTTTATGTTGGGTATTAATTGTGTAAAAAGTAATAATTTATACAGGAATTTATGTGGAAGCACAGAAAAGGAAGAGATTGTGTCCAGGGAAATCAAGGAGAGAGGTGGTTCTCGAATTGGTCTTGAAGCATCTATAAGATTTCTATATGGCAATGGAAAAAAGCATCAGAAAGAATAACAATTACGTGGGAAAGTGCATGTTCAAGGGACTGCAAGTAGCAGGATGGTATCTTCCTGCTTTCCCACCCCAGCCCACTCACATGTACAACCTTCCCGTTAGGCGATGTGTCACTTGTTGAAACTGGGGTGAGGCGGGATTTCAAGCAACTGGGAGATCAGGCTATGGCCCATGTTGAGGTGCTATGACAAGCCATAGTTGAGTTATATGGGCAGTGTGCATGGCCTGGCAG
Organism: Ailuropoda melanoleuca; assembly: GCF_002007445.2. Taxonomy (NCBI): domain Eukaryota; kingdom Metazoa; phylum Chordata; class Mammalia; order Carnivora; family Ursidae; genus Ailuropoda; species Ailuropoda melanoleuca. Next base: position 66,229,898 of record NC_048221.1, on the reverse strand, counting down.
CCAGACTGCCTGGGTTCAAATTCCACCTTTGCCTCTCACTTTTTGTGTAGTCTTGGCTCATTACCTTACCATTCTGTGCCTCAGTTTCCTTACCACTAATGTGAGCACAATAATAGAACCTATCCTGTATGGTTGTACTGAATATTAAATCAGTTAGTACTTGTGAAGAATTTAGAACAGTGCCTGATATCTCACAGGTATTCTGTTGGTTTTTGTTATTTATCTTCATTTTGTTATTACAACACAAGCAAAGGAGACTGTCTGAGGCCCGATGCCAGGGAAGTCACCCCGACTGGGCTCTAAAATCTCTCTCCTACATCAAATTAGTGATTAGCCTTGGTGTACCCTAAAGATTTCTCCTTTCTGGATTTAAAAAAATTGAGTAACTGAGAACTGGGTTAAGGGCTCAGCTCTGTCATTAGCTACTCCCTGTGTATAATATCTTCTTACAATCTTGGATAACTTACTTAACTTATCAGAGCCTTAGTTTATTCATCTGTCAAATGGGACAAATGGTAGAATTTACTATATAATTGTACTATTACGACTAAACATAGGAATGAGCGTAAGGTCTTGGTAAGTGTAGTGCACGCACAATTACAAACATGTACGTACATGCTAATGTTATAGATATTGTACAGTGCATTTCCATTTGTGGAGACCTGAAATAGTTATATTTCCTGAGTATGCACACTTTCGGGCATTATGGTGGGTACTTTATGTCAATCTTCACAGTCTCACAAAGTAGTGTATTAGAGAAATGCTAATTACTGCCATAGAAAAATCTTACACTCTTGCTGGCTTAATCCAGTAGAATTTCATTTCCAACTCTTAGATAGTCCACTGCAAGTTCTCCTTATTATTGGACTCTTCCAGGTTTCTCCTCCATTATAGGCTTTGTCTAGGATGAACGCAAGGGCCTTTAGGCCTATTCCATGGGTAGATGGGGAAAGATAAGAGGCTCACAGGAGGGAGGATTTTTAGGGGCCAGACCACTCCTTTTAGTAGAACTCAGACATGTGACCATGCTTGACTGGAAAGGAGGCTGGAAATGTAACCTAGCTTAGTGGCCTGGAAGAAGAAGGTAAGATTTGGTAAACAGCTGCTCAGTTTCTGCTGTGGTAAAAACATTATCTCTAGGGCATGAGAAAACTGATACTCATAGATATTAAATACTTGCCCAAGGTCTTTCACTAAATGGCAGATTCAGAATTCAAACCCAGGAGTAACTAACTCCGATAGTTATAACTCATGACTCACCATTGCTGGCTGTCTCTCAGAGACACAGTATTAGAGCTTGGCTGGGTGCAGGAGTGGGGTAGGTTTAGGGTAGAGGGTTTAGTTGTACATGAAGTTACAAAGCTATAATTGCTGCTACCTCAGCCCTTGACTTGCTAGGTAGAGATGATGTGCCCAGTGCAAAAACGGAGTGAAGCCTGAGTTCACTGCAGCCAAGTAATTCCAGGGCCATGTCTGATTAGGGGCCGAGGGAGGGATCTGGGTGAATTGGGGGAGGTTGAGCAGGGACCTCCCCACCTTGGCTTGGGCTCTCAAATTCTTTCCCAATTCAAGATGTTTAGAGACTCTGGCTTTATTAGTCTTTATAAAGTTATTTTTCTTGTGTATCTCAATCCCTGAAAGAAACAGATGTGGCTGGCCCAAACAAACCCCTTAAGAGAGTTGGAAAAATTCCACTTCTGGACAATTTTTGTTGTTGTTGTTCGATTCTCTGATCTCTTTGCTAACTCTTGGCATTTCAGTTTAATATTAAAACCATCAATTTGCCTCAAGAGATTAAGTCACAATCAATAGAAACCCTGAAGGAGAAGGTAATAGGACTTACATTATTTATACTCAGTCTTTGTCTTCCAGACATTGGCGAAATGGAACTTAGGAAATTGCTGTAATAAAGCAGAGCCCAGAAGAGGCTTGTGCTGCAAAGCAGCTACAGGGACGCTGGAGCACCGGGCAGTGGGCAACAGACTATGTGACTGCAGACTCAGAAAGAGAGGTGGCCAAAGGGAAAAGTTACTACTTGTCACCATTTCCCAAAGAAAACTCACCATGACCTCAAGCAGTGAAAGAAGTGTGAGGAACATTTGTGGGAAGGAAAGCCACAGGAAAGTTAGATTTTGTGTTTGATTGGTGCTTAAGTGATGGATAGCCCTGCAAAATTTACCTCTTTATCAGGGGATAAGGACCACTCCCACTGAACTAGAAAACAAGGACCTTTGGGTAATGAGACTTGTTTTACTTAAAGTGAGAGACCCAACAATATTGTGATTTGAAGAACAAGAAAGATTTTCTCTCTAGCTTACAGTCTCAAAGTGGGTGACCCAAATCTGTGGAACAGCTCTGTTCTGTGAGCCATTCAGAGATACAGGACCCTGAAAATCACTGCCGCGCTATACCGTGCGTTATCAAAGCTGAGTTGCCACCAGTCTGTGCTCCAGCTTGGTGAGGTACGTCACAATGTGTTAAGGCCTGGGCCTGGAAATGGCAAACACCGCTTCCATCCCTTGGAGAGAAATCAGCAAAAGGGCCAGACTCAGGGGATATAGTCCATACCTGGGTGGCCGTGTCCCACTACAACCCTGCTGCCTTAGATTTAGAAGAAGAGAAGAAGGGTGCCTGGTGGGCAACCAGCTGACTAACACAGGACCCTATGTCAAGGAAAGGGAAGTGATTCTTTTAGCAAAGTACTAATGCTGTGATATATGAGGGGGAAGAGAATGTCGATAGTGAAAAAGCCTGTCACAGGCTGGTAGATGCTCTACCAGCGGGATCCAACGTGCCCTCTTCTCCACCTCATCTGAGTGGAATTTGATGAATTTAATGGCTGTCTACTGGAATTAGAGGTCAAGGAGGAGAGGTGGGATTCTGCAGACAAGATCACCCACCCAGAAGAGGGAAGAGAGAGGATGTAAAGGGGAGGGGTCAGTGACGCAGTGGCTACAAGAAGGGATAGATCTGTGGAGCTGCCCCAGAAGAGAAGTGAAAACTGTGTCTGTTGAAGAGATACCTGGTAAGAGAAGGTAAGTTGAATGGTAAAAAGATTCTCTTCCCAAACATTCTTATGAATATCCTCTCAAAGAATGAGAAGACATGGCTGAAGTGAAAAACTGAAATCCTTCTGGATCCTGAGTGACTTGTTTAGGGATGGACTGGTCCACTCTCTTCTACCGTAATGGGGGTGGGAAGAGCATAGTGTGGGGCTATGCTTCTCCAGCTTAGTGAGAAGGTTCTCTACAGGGACTCTGTTGGCCCACACAAGGCAGATTTTCCTTGACATTCTCCTCTAATAGGCTGTGCTTCACCCTTGAATGATTCATTACTCATAATTCCTGATTTAATGTGTCTTCTCATCCAGATATTAAAACACCATGAGGGCACGAGGGCCTGAGGGCATGGACCCCAACTCTCTAGGTCTATGCTATACATAAAGTTCCTAATACATGTTCAACACATAGTAGGTGCTCAGTTAGTAACGAACTGAATTTCTTCCAGGCCCTATGGCTTGTTGCCAAACAGGGGAAGGGCTTATAACAATACAAATGGAGTGACTACAGTTTAATGTAGTTGAGATCCCTCCCAGGGATTCAGAGCCACTTCTGGCATCTCCCTACATCTACCTCAGGACATTAGACAGGGTACTTGACCTACTGAGGCCTTGAGCACCCACTCAGGCCAGTCACTACTAGCTGCTCATGACTACTCAGCCCAGTGTCTCAGCCATTAGGATCTCTCAGGGCAGCCCAACCCAATGGACCCATTCCCTCCCTACATACATGGTCTCTGCACATGCTGCCAGTAGTTTTCACAGAAGAGGAGACAAGCATCACACCACCCTGGAATTTTCTCCCAGCTGTCTTCCCATTGCCTCCCTGTCCCCCAGGGACACCACTCCCTCTGGGCTCTTTGCACTTTTGCACCAGGATAAAAAACCCTTTTTATCCACAATCTCTTCCTCAAATTCTATACTTCCACTTCCCTTTTCTTCCTTGAGGACTTCCTGGGCAGGAAGGGAGGTGGAAGAGGCTGCTCAGTGTCCAGCACCAGGTTTTCCAGGATGCCTCTCGGGGAGGTCCTCCTCACTACCTTTAGAATTCCAGACCAGTCGTCCTCCATCCTCCCCTAAAACTCAGTACTTCTTGGCAGCTTGTTTCTCCGCGCTAAGCCATCCCGCCCCTCCTCACTTCTGTCATCTACAGATATACCAGCTGCACTTTTCTCTTCCCTTGAGGGATACAGGAATGCATTCACAGTCTCCCTTCCTGCCTCTTGTCCTGTGTCATCCTCAAAGCCCCTGTGAATATCTGACACTCAGGATTTGGAATTCTTGACCTCCTCATCCACAGAGCTGATAATATTAGATCTTTGTGTGGGACTGTTATACAAAAATACTAATGATAAAGGGAGACAGAGGTAGGGTCTAATCTGAAAGGTGATGAGAAGTCATCATTGACAATTTTAGTCTTCTGGCTTCCTTTCTGTAACCTGGGATCTAAAATTGGGAATGAAGTCAAATCAAAAAAACAAACATCCCACCAACCCCTCTGCCAAATATAGGGCCAAGGGGCCATTTTCCCCTCTATTAAAGCTTCATCAGACAAAGTCCTCCAGGGACAAGGCAACAAAATCAGATTTATTGATGTGAGGCAGTGGGGGAGGCAATTCAAAGAAGCTGTGAAATCAGCTTGATAGGAGGGATGAGGTTTGTAAGGTTAAGGCTCCTACTGAAGGATCTTAGGAGAGCCTAAAGGAAGAGAGGGAACATGTCTGTGCTGGTTGCAGTTTCTGAGGCAGGATTAGGAGAAAGTAGAATTAAGCAGGGGTTGGGTATTGGGGTGAGCAAGGATGACTTGGCATCTGGATATCCCTAGTAAAAGATGGGTGTAAGAAAGTAGATGTAAGGGCATCACTAGTAAGAAAGCAGTGGCCATCCAAAGCAAGGGTTGTTATGGCATTTTACAGCCACAGCCAGACTTTGGAAGAACTGTGGTTTTCTATGAACTTTGCATTTGGCTTTATCTGGGTCGGCTCTGTCAGCCTGGAGAACAGCAGAGCTGCTTTTACTCCTTTTCAGTCTGAGCTTATCTTCATTCTTTTAGGCCTGGATACTTTTTAACTCTTTCAGGTAACTGGATTTTGCCCATTGAAATATTCTCTTTTAAATCATGCTAAAGTCAGATATCCACATTTCCCTCTGCCATGATGACCACCAACCACACACGGGATCAAAGGCCCCGCAAAGCCTGATGCAGCCATGTTCAGGGCAACTGCAGGATGGTTCATTAAAACAATTGGAGTCAAATAAAACTCGGGCTCAAATCAGAGGTGACTTATTCCCAGCAAAAAATGGAATGAGCTATCTGCTTGCTGTAGCACGATCAACTTCCTGTGACTAGTGTCAGGAAATTGTTATCTCTAATAAGGCCCTAAAGCCCCTGCTCAGAGAAAGTGCTTAATAGCTCATTATCTCTCTCACTTCTTAAAAAAAAAGGGAAAAAAGGAAAACCACTTAGAATCTGGACACAAGAGGAGCCCAGCTATCGTGGCTGATGAAAAACAACTCATACTTTAATGTGCTTCAGAAACACGTGTGGGCTTGCTGAAACCTAGATTGTGGAGATTCTGATTCAATAGGGCCCAAGAATTCACCTTGTTAACAGGTTCCCAGTTGATACTGATGGTGCTGGTGCAGGGACCACATTTGAGAACATCTTCTCTCACCCAGAGCTTCCTCAATACTCCCACCTTCCGTACTTTTGCACTTTCTGTTCTTCCTGCTTGAAACGCCTTCCCTGCTCCCATCCAATGGATTGCTTGTCTTGATTTGTTATACCTCCTTCTTGGCCATTGTTATTAGTTATTTATTACTGCGTGACAAATGACCCCAGTGAGAACGTCTGGAATGGTAGTATCAGGTGTTCAGGACAACCATTCCCCAAAAGAGACCCTTATTAAGCTGGTCCAAATTAATACAGTCAGTTGTTCAAAATCTCTGGAGATTGAGGGGTTTACAACAAATGGAGAAACATTAATTCAACAAAATCTGTGGAAACTTAGCGGGAACGGTAGAAATCCATGGAATTCAAGCCCATCTTCCCACAGTTCTGCCTTATGAAAGAACTGTTGGAGGAGCTCAGCAATCGCATGGCAGTTCACGTCTCTCCCAGCTCTCTGGGTTGGGACAGATATTCACAGTGCTTTGGCAGGCAGTGAACATGGGCAGATTCCATTTTCTATATTTCTGTGCTGTAAAAGGTCTATAGCAAGTGAGTGGTGGCAGTTAGGTGGCATTCATTTTCTTACTCATAACTTCCACTATGTAGAGAAAATCCTGGCAGGGCAGCTATTGAAGAGTAAAACCTGCCTTTCCGACACAGCTCTCTGTTGAGGAAGAGATGCTTTGGTGCGCTCAGCAGATGAACGATAGCTCCCATCTTCCCTAGCTTCCCAGGACTAAAGACCTATTCTGGGTAGATTCGGCAACCAGTAAATTTCAGATCTCATCCTCTTTGGACCTGTGTTGAAGAAGATCCATACTGGGGACAAACTTGGGAGTCGCAGCAGCCTGGCAAGGGGCCACTTTCCAGCACTCACTCCCCACTGTCAGTACACACGGCTCTTGCTACATAAGGAGGATCCAGGTCGAGCAGTCAGTCACGAGTGAGTTCCCCAATAGCAGGATCTGAAATACCTTTTTTAATTGCCCATAGAACATTCACCAAGATTGACCATATCCTGGATCATAAAACAAACCTTAACAAATTTTAAAAATCTGAAATTATACAGAGTATGTTCTGTCCATGGTGGAATCGAACTATAAATAATAAAAAAGGCACTTGAAAATCTCCAAACACTTGAAAAAGTAACAACACGTGTTTACCAAACTCAGATTTGTCTGTGCAGCTGATGCATAATAAGGCAATGTCTGAGATATCAGTTTTGAAACAAAGAAAGCTTTATTATCAGAAAAGCAGTCCAATGAGAAGGCAGGGAATCGTTCCCAAATCTGTCTTGCCCTGTTGAGCCTATGGACAGCATACATACATGAGAGAAAAGTAAGGGATTTCTTGAAACTGGAGGTGAGGGGAGCAGTTTGAAACAGTCTGGAGGTGAGCTTTCTTTTGGACAATGGGGCACTATTTAGGACCTGGTAAGATCAGATATGTCAAGACAAATGATACCATGCCGTTTCCATTAGCTTTCTACAACCACTGGCTACATTGATCAAGCATGAGGTTAAGGGGTGCATAGAATGTGGCGCTAAGTTAATAATGCAACAAATACAACCATTGTTATGCTTAAGCTTTCAAAACAGGTCAGGAACCAAGTGTCTGACCTCAACGCTTCTTAATAATCAACGCGTGGGGTATCTGGTTGGCTCAGTCAGAGCAGCATGCAACTATCAATTTCAGGGTCATGAGTTCAGGCCCCACGTTGGGCATGTAGCCTACTTAAAAAAAATCATCAATGGGTCAAAGAGGAAGTCTCAAAAGAAATAAAAAAGTAAATAGAACCAAATGACAATGAAAGCAACATATTAAAATTTCTTAAGATGCATTTAAGCAAAGCTAACAGGAAAATTTATAGCACTAAATGCCAAGATTAGAAGAGAGAAAAGGCCTTAAATCAATAATTTAAGTTTCTACTTGAAGAAACCAGGAACATAGTGAAAGAAGAGAAAATAAGCCCAAATCAAGGAGAAAGAAGAAAATGATAAAGGAGAGGTATCATGGAACTGAAAATAGAAAAATAGAGAAAATTAATGAAACAAAAAGTGGGCCAAAAAAAAAAAAAGAAACAAAAATCTGTCTCTTTAAAAAAAAAATCATTGCTATCGACAAACTTCTAGAATTATTGAAAAAGATTCAAGCCTGGGAATTGGAATTTTAAAATATTTCCCAGGGGAGTCAATGTGCACCCTGGGGTGAAAACCACAGGTAAAGGAGTTCAGGTCAGCATCAACCTCTTCGGGCTGATGAAAGAGGAGACCCAGGTGCAGAGAAAACACTCTACATATCCCACAGCTCCACCCTTGCTATAATATTGAGCCTTCTCCATGACCATGACACCAGCTAAATCTGAGGTATGCGTACAGCTCATTCTTCTCCGGGCCTTCATTTCCTTGCTGTAATATGGAGATAATTGTCCTTATCTTGAAGGACATGATGTGTACAGAGTATCCAGTCCGGTGCTTGGTAGATAAACATTTTTGGCTGTCAAGTAGCAGAAAACTCAACAGAAGGACATTTATTGCCTCACAGAAGAACAGTCCTAAATTTTAACCTCAAGGACCCAGGATTTTTGGGTTCTTCTATCCTCAGTGTGTTGAGACTTACCTTTTGGGTTTAAGAGATGGCATCAAAAGCAGATAGGACAATGCTGAGCTGAAGAACAGTCTTTCCTTCCCTATATTGTCAACACCAAAATCCTACCCCAAACCACCCAGCTCTTTGCGTGCTGTGGGCCAGAATGGAATCCTACCTTGTGTCCAAATCAATGCCTGGGAAGGGAGGTGACGTCACCATAAACAGCTTTAAAAAGGGGGAGATTTAACAACAGAAACAAAGAAAGGATGCACAGGTCCCATCCCAGAGGTTGAGTAAATTGGTTGGGGATGAGCCCGAGCACAGGTGGAGTTTCAATGCTCTGAGGTGACTCCAATGTGCAGTCATTCCTGAGAATCACAGGCTTCAACTCCCCTGTGAATAATGTCATCATTCATTTGGAGAGACCCTGCAGTGAATAGCCCACACTGATTGCCATAGTTACTTTGTGTTAGATCCTCCTCTCCTGAAGAAGTGGAGATTGGCTCTGCAATCAGAGTCTGTATTTTAACAGGATCCCTAAGTGAGTCTTATGACCATTTAAGTGTGAGAAGCGCTGGTGTAAAGCACACGTCTGCATGATCTCACTGTCTGAAACCTGCAGCTGTGTCTCCAACTTTTTCTAGTCTTACCTCTAGCTCCTCCCTGGGTTCATGTAAGCATGACTTCCAATGTCTTGCTACCTGGGGACAGACAGCTCCTGTCTCACTTTGCCAGATGGAGTGAGTCTTTAGAGCATCCGGGGTGAGACTCCAACAGGTGATAGACTGCAGGTGAAAATAATGTTGTTATTGTCTTGATAAACACGTGACACTTCCTTCCACAGGTCAAGGCCCTTCTGGAGTGCTTTGAGGAGCCAGAACTGAATAATGCATGGCCTTTCTCACCAAGCTTGCAAAGTAGAAGGGCCAAATTACAAAAGCACAACAACAACAAATACATTTACAGAACTTTAAACCTACAAGATGCCTTTCCATCTATGTGTTCCTTGCAAAAACAGGCTTAAAAAACCTACCTGGTTGTTCAAGTCCATACATCTAGGTGAGTGGTAAGTTTGACTCTGAGAACCAGGACTTTAACTCCAAACCAGGATTGCCAGATAAAATACAGGACACCCAGTTAAATTTTAATTTCAATGAATAATTTTTAGTGTAAGTATGTCACATGCAACATTTGAGACATACTTATTCCAAAAAAAAATTATTATTTATCTGAAATTCAAATTTAAGTGAGCATCCTATATTTTTATCTGGAAACCTTATCTTCCTCTGTGTAGCAGAATGTGATGGGTGCTAGTTACTTTCATCTACCAAATTCCTTTCCTTCCTCCATGATCCTAATACGCAGCAAAGCCATGATAGTACATTCTAGAAGTGGCTGAGGTGTGAGGTAGCTGCCATTACCAGCTGAAGCTGTGAAATGGAAGGTCTGTAGAGTCTTTCAATGTGACACCCCTCCTCTCTGTCCTTGGAGCATCTCCATGAGGAAGATCCCCAAGATTGGGGACCACATTGGGCTTTCACCAGTGCTCCAGAACCAGGCCTACAAAATGGTCAAGAGCATGATGCTTCCCTTTGAGGGAGCATGGGTCAACATATACGATTCTCTATTTCCCTAATAAGTTCTGAACCAATTGAGAGAAAGACAGACATCGACGTTAAGAAGGTGGAAGTTGAACACACACTTAGCATTTGCAATTCTGTGTTCAGATGGGGGATACTGAAGGTGTGAATCCAAGGGACTGATTTTTGAAACAATCCACTGTGGACCTGACATTTTAACTTTATAACCAAAACCTTTAGAAGTTATTTTGTGCCTCAGCCATCTCTTAGGATTATCATGCTCACTAGTTTGTTAACGGTGGTTTTACTCTATTTTAACCTGTAGTGCAACCCCCCTGATCTCTCCTCTTCCTACCCAGTCTGCACCCAGCTGTCAGCCTCATCTGCCTTAAACCTTATTTCAATAACACCACTTCCCTCCGCAAAAACCTTCAATGGCTCCCTGTTTTCAATTCTTCACATCTCAGTTCTGTCTGCCCCTTCAAAGCTCTCCATCATCTCCTAATCCCACACCTGACTCCCACTCCACTCCATGCCCCTCTGCTCTGCATTCTCACCACTGAGCTCATCCCCACTTTAAACCCTATTCCACTTACACTTCTTCTTCCTTGGACAGCCTCTTCTCTTGAACTTCCACACCTTCCCTGTCTCTGAAAACTGAGCTCCAGTCCATTGATTTCCTTCTGCTTTAAACCCAAATGGCAAGTTTTCACTCTGAGAAACTTATCAGCCCCTTTGTGCCATCATTTATCACTCGCTGTTTCTTTTCTCTCCCAGTACATCTCCCAGCACAGGGACCACATCTTCTGAAACCTCTATCTCCCCCATTGCACAAGCCCATTGTGGAGAGCTCCTAGAGATCCCTACCTTGCTTGTTGATTATCTGAAAACTTGTCTCTCCAAGTTTGGGATTAGGATTTGATGTGGATTTGATGAACACACTTAGATTCTACCTATTCCTTGCTTCCTGATATGTAAACATTTGTCTAAGCATCATACAGTTTTAATGAAAGCTGCTATCATTTATTTGTGTCGACTATGTACTAGAACCGTGCTGGGCAATCTATATTTATTGACTACTGAGGACACACTGCTATTAAGCAGCAGAACCTGACTTGAACCCAGATATACCTGCCCCAAAGTCCATGATTTTAACTGTGAGTTATATTTGCAGTCATTATTACAGTGAGAAGAGACTTGTCTCTGTGATACATCATTTCTCAAAGTGTAATTTTGGGGTCCTAATAGACTTTTATGAGAAACCAAGATTCCATCGCTAAATCAATTTGGCAAGTGCTACATAAAACAAGAGTGGTTTCTTTTATTAAAGAACAGTTTGGCACCTTTAATGGACTGAAATACATTATGAATAGTCAGATAAGGAATATGGTCCACAGTGTTCCAAATGTATTTGACTTTGGGGATTTTTTTTTCATATAGCATCTCAAGGGACTAGTGCATTCTGGAATACGCTTTGGAAATGTGGCTTGACAACATACTTATATGTCAGCTTGTTTCCCTTTTCTGGTTTCACTTCATTTCCATGATGTTTCTCTGAAAGGGAGTACCCAGCACTCCATTCAGCATTTCTATTATTAAGGTTTTTGACCAAGGTAGAACGACAATTATCTCTGATTTTTAATATTTTTCTGGGTGATAGACGTATTTTCAATTATTGACCTGATGGGGAAAGTTGCACACTTGGGATCAAGATCACTGGACATGAATCTCCAGCTATGACTCCCAGTCATACCTGGTGCCCTATACTCATTTTCTCCTGAGTGCTATGTACTTAAAGGAGCTGGGGGCCATGATGTGCAAGGGGACACAATGTCTGCTGCAGAGCAGCAGAAGACAGAAAACAGGTCAATCTGCCTGTGACGAGCAACAAGACAAGGTGAACAAATTGCTGGGGAAGGAAACTAGAAAGGCTTTAGTTTATTCTAAATCAATTAAGTTATTCTTGCCCCACTTGAAACTCCTTGGATAACTTCATGTGCATGCACTCAGCCTCAGTTTTTCCTAGAACAGTTAGAGCACTGGACTCTAATTGTTTCCCTGGGACTCAGCTCCTGCAAAGACATACCTTCAGAATCTTAGATTGCCCCTGCCCCATTTTTCCTGCAGGTCAGGCAGTTTCCCATCCAGAAATAAAAGCTTCTTGATTGACATTTTTGAACGAGCTTTGATGTTTAGCTTTGGAATAGACTTATTCATGTATTTAGTCATTTATTAAAAATATTTACTGAACACCGATTGCATGCCAAGCTCTATGCTTTCTGTTTGAAGAACAAATGGAAGCCCAGTCTTGTCCCAAATTAATTCCCATTGCAGTGTGGGAGACAGATACACACTATATGGCAACGAGGCAGAGATAAGATGTGTACTCAAATAGAGGGAAGCACAGTCTCAACTTGAGTGGGAGCTTCTGGAAGAGTGGACCAGTTGGATGGGAGTTGGCCAAGCAAAGGTGGAGAAGGTGAGCAGCAGGGGGTATGGGAGATGAGGAAGGGATTCCTGATAGAAGTGCCAAAGTGAGCCCAGTGTGGAGGTGAAAAATAGAACAGAGTGCATACAGACTCGTTCAGCTTTAGTAAATCATTTACAGCTCCCACACACATACACATTTTTATGGAAAGGCTGGAAGTAGAGAGATGGGCCCCAGGCATTGCATTATCTTCTGTTGCACCTATCTCTTTTCTGGGTCTCAACTATCAAGAAATAATCGCAAGGTCCCCAGTGATCTTGCAGTTTTCTCAGGTCCCATGATGGATTTTTTCCCTCCTCCACTCACAGATTAATGCAGCCTCAGAGCTGAGTTCAGACCACTTCTATGGTTAACACAGGGAAGAAGGTCTCATTTCAGCAGTTAGGAACAACAGTGTCATTTTTCAGGGCCATGTGCTTGAGTTGAATCAAAGTGCCTCCATTAATAAAGTAAGTCCCAGCAGCCTAAAAAATCCTTTTACAACTTCAAAAAATGCTGAACAATGAAATATGCCTGCCGTGGTAATTAAGGCAGAGTTAATACATTTATTTCTTCTTTTTAGATGTTAAATGGTAAGCACTAGCCCTGTGTTTTCACCAGTGCTCTTAAGAAGAACAACTCTTCCACAGAAAGGTCAAGTTGCTTCTTAAAAATCATATTCCTTTTCTTTGATGCTAATAGAATTACAATTCTTACCACAATCCTAAGAAATTGCTAGACACAATGTAGATCTGAGTATATGTGTTACAAAAACAGAAAGAAAACATAGCTAATCATAGCCCCAAATCCTGTAATCTATAATTTTTAATAGTGTTAGAGATGATGAGAATTCCTTTCTGATAAATATGAATTAAATTAACATATTTCTGGACCCCTAGGATGTTTAGGTACCAACAGCAAGGTAGGATGGTAGAATGGCAAGGGCCCATATTTTTTGTTGTATGTTTTCCCAGCTTTATTGAGATACAATTGATATATAACACCATGTAAGTTTAAGGAGCTCAATGTGATGATTTAGTACATGTATAGATTGTGAAATGTTTACCACAGTAAGGTTAGGTAACATCCTTCACCTGACAGAATTGCTGTTTTGTTGTTGTTATGGTGAGAACATTAAAACAATACACTCTTAGCAACATTAAAAAATGCAACACCGTATTGTTAACTATAGTCTCCATCAGGTCCCTGGAACTTATTCATCTTATACCCTTTGACCAATATCTCCCTATTTCCTCCACCCCTCAGCCCCTCACACCCACCATTCTACCCTGCTTCTGTGAGTTCTGTAAGTGAGATCATGCAGTATTTGTCTTTCCTCATCAGACTTATTTCACTCATAATGCCCTCAAGGTCCATCCATGTTATTACAAAGGGCAGGGCATTTTTATGGCTGAATAATATTCCATTACATATATCACATTTCCTTTAGCCATTCATTTGTTGATGGACACTTAGGTTGTTTCCATGTCTTGGCTATTGTGAATAATGCTGCAATGAATATGAGGGTATAGATATCTCTTTCAGATAGTGATTTCATTAAGTGGGATTAATGATGTGGGACAAAGGACCCATGTTTTAACCTCAGAAAACATGCACTGGAACACAGATGTCCTTAGCCATGGTGTGACCTAGGGGTGTCATTTGACCTCTTTGTGCCTCAGTTTCTTCATAGGCAAAAGAAGGATAGGATCACCTGTTTTTGTACAATAACTTTGATAGTTTAAAGACATTTGTAAAAACACATAGAATGATACTTGGCAGATACTCATTCTTAAACAAGGAGCAGCTCATTCCTAAATTAGGATTGCATCCCTAAGTATCTAAAGTATGTAATTCCTCTTAGTTGACTTGTGAAATAGCTCTGCCTCCTGCTCACGCCTGTGTCTTTAAAATATGAGCTCTGAACTTTTATTTTACCCGTAGCTGCATCTGATTCCCTATGGTGTCTTTGACAATAAATAGGTTGCTTTACTTTAATTCCTAGGAGGTTTTTACCCAGGTTCTCTGTACATTAAGACAAAATGAATCTTCATTCCTCATTCATTTTAGAGAATAAAATGACCTCGCTAAGCTGTAGGATGGGAGGAAGATGAAAATAAATGATACGTGAATTTGACCAGTCATTGAGCAACTTATAGAAGCTGTCTCTCCAAGCATAATGCTGAGCAGCTCTTTCCAAGTTATGTCACACTCTTTTGAGTTCAGGAGCTTTATTTCTCTGGAGAAGAAGCACAAGGAGCTCAACCACTGCTCCTTTAACATGATTTTCTAATTCCAGTTTATGTATCCCTGGGGCACCTCAGGCAGAGTTCTCCATATGTCTCTTGGTGGATGGATATTTCTATGGTCTAATTTCTTCTAGGGATGGATGATATCTCAGCCCCATTCCTAGGCTTGCTGGGTGCAGAGGGGACCTTTGATTAAAGATTTGCCCCTAAAAATATAAATACCCCTGGAAGATAATTAGCCTTATCCTTCATATATAACTTAGTAAAAGGGATTTTATTTGGGGTGGGGGTGCAAGCATGAAAACATAAAGGCCCTGGAAGAAACGCCATCATGAAGGGACTGAAGGGATGTTCCAAAGGACCAGAATTAGAGGAAGTAAACTCACCCCCGTGAATATTTATGTGGCTGGGGAAAGTGTAATTATGTTCTGATTTCCCCACCTTCCGTCTAACCGTTACCACAAGAAGCTGTTAGGTAAAGAGACTCCTTAGTTAACCAGCCTAAGGAGGGTCCTGCCTTTTTCAACTTATTCTCTTGGCTTTTGGGATACAGAATTGGAAGGAAGTGGGGATGAAAAAGACAAAAGATCTTAAAGTGAGGCTGGGTGGGGTGTTTTCCATGCTACTTTGAAGAAAGAGTTGTGGGCGCAGCTGCAAAAGTAGAGCAGTTGATGGGAGAGAAAACGGTGTTTTTATAAGTTTCCCTGTGGTCAGCAGGGCAGGACAAGAAAGGGCAACGTCATTTTGGACTTCCTTTTTGGTATATTGACTCTGTTTCTTGGATTTTGACCCTTCTCCAAGACTGGACCACTTGGGTGATGACTTTATAAAACTGACTAAAGACCAAGTGATGTTACTGTAGAAGTAGCAGGATTTGGGACAGGAGGCTAGTCTTGACTGTGTCACTCTTAGTTGCATGAAGGAGGAAAGAATTCCCTCTACTCATTCAGTCACTTTTGCAGCAATGGCAGCAACCTCCTTTCTTTGTTCTATTGTTGGCTGAGAAATCAGGTAATTAATCAGTTGCCTTCTAATTCAAAATTGAAAGGTCTGGGCTTTTGGTAAACATGGCAATTTGAACACGTGTGTTTAGTGCCCCTTCCCCTAAGTACTGTGCTGCTAAAGGACTAATAAATGGGGATAAACCACAAGGAAAGAGGAAAGATTGAGCATCATATGTAGAGAAATGGAGTGACCTAGAAGGGAAAAAAGACAAAAATCCAATTTTCCCAGCACCATTTATTGAAGAGACTGTCTTTTTTCCATTGGATATTTTTTCCTGATTTGTCGAAGATTAGTTGACCATATTGTTGAGGGTCCATATCTGGGCTCTCTATTCTGTTCCATTGATCTATGTGTCCTTTTTTGCGCCAATACCATGCTGTCTTGGTGGATCAAAGCTTTGTAATACAGCTTGAAATCGGGCAACATGATGCCCCCAGCTTTGTTTTTCTTTTTCACTATTTCCTTGGTGATTCAGTGTCTTTTCTGGTTCCATGCAAATTTTAGGATTGTTTGTTCCAGCTCTTTGAAAATGCCATTGGTATTTTGATCGGGATGGCATTGAAAATATAGATGGCTCTGGGCAGCATAGACATTTTAACAATGTTTATTCTTCCAATCCACGAGCATGGAATGTTTTTCCATCTTTTTGTGTCTTCTTCAATTTCTTTCAAAAGTGTTCTATAGTTTCTAGAGTATAGATCCTTTACCTCTTTGGTTAGGTTTATTCCTAGGTATCTTATGGTTTTTGGTGCTATAGTAAATGGAATAGATTCCCTAATTTCTCTTTCTACAGTTACATTGTTTGTGTATAGAAAAGCAACTGATTTCTGTGCAGGAAACAATAAAAGTTGGAGAGGATGTGGAGAAAGGGGAACTCTCTTACACTGTTGGTGGGAATGCAAGTTGGTATGGCCACTTTGGAAAATCGTATGAGGTTCCTCAAAAAGTTAAAAAATAGAGCTACCTTATGACCCAGCAATTGCACTACTGGGTATTTACCCCAAAGATACAGATGTAGTTAAAAGAAGGGCCGCATGCACTCCAATGTTCATAGCAGCGATGTCCACAATAGCCAAACTGTGGAAGGAGCCAAGATGCCCTTCAACAGATGAATGGATAAAGAAAATGTGACTCATATATACAATGGAATATTACTCAGCCATCAGAAATGATGAATACCCACCATTTGCATTGACATGGATGGAACTGGAGGGGATTATGTTTAGTAAAATAAGTCAAGCAGAGAAAGACAATTATTATATGGTTTCACTCATATGTGGAACGTAAGGAATAGCATGGAGTTCATGAGGAGAAGGAAAGGAAAACTAATGGGGGAAATTAGAGGGGGAGACGAACCATGAGAGACTATGGACTCCAGGAAACAAATTGAGGGTTTCGGAGGGGAGGTGGGTGGAGGGATGGGTTAGCCCAGTGATGGGTATTAAGGAGGGCACATATTGCAATGAGCACTGGGTGTTATACGCAAATAACAAATCATGGAACACTACATCAAAAACTAAAGCAGTACTGTGTGGTGACTAACATAACATAACTTTAAAAAAAAAGACTGAAGTCAAATTTCTGGGGATGAAAACTATAAAACCTAACAAGAAAAATACACTAGATGAGGTTAATAAGAGATTAATGTTGCAGAATAAAAGATGAGTAAGTCTAAAGACATAGAGGGAGAAACCATCCAAAATGAAACCGAGAAAAAAAGGAGACCAAGAATTTTCCAAGTTAATGACAGATTCGTGAAGCTCAGAGAATGGTACACAGGTTGTGCGGGTGCACGCGCAGGCGCACATGCATGCACACACACATACACACACAAAGTTCTGATTATGTAGCAAAAAACTGTGGTTTTCTCTAGCATAGTGAATAGATTTGTCAAATCACTATATTGTACACCTGAAACTAATGTAATACTGTGTCAACTATAGTTCAACAAAAACATACTTTCTAAAAATATACTTCCAATAAAAACTAGGAAAAACTCCTGTGGTTTTCCCACAAAATGATCATCTCTACAAAGGCCATCACATATTTTTAGTCATTAGCACCAAGAAAATTAAGGATAAAGTCAGTCACTTACAAGATAATATTCAAGGTGTAATCTATTTGGGGGACTGGTGCTCACAAGGTGATGTGGATAGTTTATCTCGGGGCACAGAGCACTTTCTCTGTGTTATGCCATTGTGTGAGCTGATGACAGGGATAGGTGACAGCTGCTTCCTCGCCTACCTGCAGATGGCTGACCCAAAGACTCGGGTGCCTGAGTGGCCAGGGTCGGCCCTCAAAGCAGACAAGAGCAAAAGCAGGGAACCATTCAAGAACCCCATACATTGTTCTGCTGGTCCTCTCGCCTTGCATCTCCTACATCTGAACCAGCCCAGGGTGGACATTTGAGACCTCTTACAAGGGGACTAGCAGAGAGGACAGACCCAGTTTCCCCACCAGTCTTAAAGAAAGCAGCATTTGCCTCAGTTCACAGGAGAAGCCAGACTTTAAGTGGGGAGCGAGCAGTCCAAACACAGTGGGGGGGGGTTTGAAAAAACTCAAACTACTGCATGTCAATTACTGATATGAACTGTGCTCTTAACAAATTCCCCTTCCCTATCTCTTGGGCAAATATACTTTTTCTAGATATACCAAGCTATTTAAATCCAGCCTGGTTAAACTCTTGCCCCTCTGATTTAGATCTCGCGTGCTCTGTATGAGTTTGTTCAAGCTGCTGTACCAAAGCACCACAGGCTGAACAACTTCGACCACAGAAATTTGTTCTCCTACGATCGTGGAGGCCGGGAATCTGAGCTCAAGCTGCTGGCAAGATTGGTTTCTTCTGGGCTACTCTCATTGTCTTGTAGATGGCCATCTTCTCCCTGTGTCTCCACGTGGTCTTCCTTCTGTGTGTGTCTGTGTCCTATTCTCCTCTTCTCTTAAGGATTGCCGTCATAGAGTATTAGGGCTCATCCTAATGACCTTATTTAACCTTAATGACCTCTTAGAAGACCCTATGACCAAATACAGTCACATTCTGAGGTACTGGGGATTAGGATTTCAGCATATGAATTGGGGGGGGAACACAGTGCAGCCTACAATAGCTTTCTTTTTTTCCCAAGTGCAGGCATGAGGAGGTGCCTTGGGAAAGAGGAGAAGGTGGCCTGGTTCTGGGATACCACCTCTTCCTCATTAATAGCACCTAACTACTCCAGCATTGGGGTTGTGGAATGACAATGGGGGAAGGGTAAACTTCTTTTTACCTAACAACCAGCAGTTGGTGTTCTCTCATTCTTTTCCTGCCAGTATTCTCTGGCACCCACGAACTCAGAGATCTATGGTGAACAGCCTTTCTGAACAGCTCCCCGAGAGCTGGCTCAGCTTCTGTTCCTACTGGTCTGTTCACCCCAGCAGAAGCCTGGGCACCTCTTAAGTTCCAGAGACTCCTCAAGCACAAGGACTTGAGTCTGGCTATTTCCAGGCTCCTAGAAACTTGTGTTTCCTTGGCAACCAAATGATGGCCATATAGGCTTCTCTAATTCCCTGCTCAGAGTGGCACAGGGGCAAACATGCTTGTCCACAGTGTCAGCAGATAGCTAGCTAGTTAATAAAATGCAAAGGCAGGAAACCCACATCTTAGAAAATCCAAGGGAGGAGCCCGGCCCCAACTGATCAGCTCTTTATTTATTTATTTATTTTAATGCTTTTTTATTATATTATGTTAGTCATCATACAGTACATCCCCGGCTTCCGATGTAAAGTTCGATGATTCATTAGTTGCGTATAACACCCAGTGCACCATGCAATACATGCCCTCCTTACTACCCATCACCAGTCTATCCCATTCCCCCACCCCCCTCCCCTCTGATGCCCTCAATTTGTTTCTCATAGTCCATAGTCTCTCATGTTTCATTCCCCCTTCTGATTACCCCCCTTTCTTTATCCCTTTCTTCCCCTACCAATCTTCCAAGCTCTTATGTTCCATAGATGAGAGAAATCATATGATAATTGTCTTTCTCTGCTTGACTTATTTCACTTAGCATTATCTCCTCCAGTGCCGTCCATGTTGCAGCAAATGTTGAGAATTCGTTCTTTCTGATAGCTGAGTAATATTCCATTGTATATATGGACCACAGCTTCTTAATCCAGTCATCTGTTGAAGGGCATCTCGGCTCCTTCCATGATTTGGCTATTGTGGACAATGCAGCTATGAACATTGGGGTGCATATGGCCCTTCTCTTTACTACGTCTGTATCTTTGGGGTAAACACCCAGTAGTGCAATGGCTGGGTCATAGGGTAGTTCAATTTTTAACTTTTTAAGGGACCTCCACACTGTTTTCCAGAGTGGCTGTACCAACTTGCATTCCCACCAACAATGTAGGAGGGATCCCCTTTCTCCACATCCTCTCCAACAATTGTTGTTTCTTGCCTTGTCTATCTTTGCCATTCTAACTGGCGTAAGGTGGTATCTCAGTGTGGTTTTGATTTGAATTTCCCTGATGGCTAATGATTTTGAACATTTTTTCATGTGTCTGTTAGCCATTTGTATGTCTTCATTGGAAAAGTGTCTGTTCATATCTTCTGCCCATTTTATGATTTGTTTATTTGTTTCTCGTGTATTGAGTTTGAGAAGTTCTTTGTAGATCTTGGATACCAGTCCTTTATCTGTGGTGTCCTTTGCAAATATATTCTCCCATTCCGTGGGCTGTCTCTTAGTTTTTTTGACTGTTTCCTTGGCTGTGCAGAAGCTCTTTATCCTGATAAAGTCCCATAAGTTCATTTTATCTTTTATTTCTCTTGCCTTTGGAGATGTGTCGTGAAAAAGGTTGCTCTGGCCGATGTCATAGAAGTTGTTGCCTATGTTCTCCTCTAGAATTTTGATGGATTCCTGTCTCACATTGAGGTCTTTCATCCATTTGGAGTTTATTTTTGTGTATGGTGTGAGAGAGTGGTCAAGTTTCATTCTTTTGCATGTAGCTGTCCAATTTTCCCAGCACCATTTATTGAAGAGACTGTCTTTTTTCCACCGGATGTTTTTTCCTGCTTTATCAAAGATTAGTTGCCCAAAGAGCCGAGGGTCCATTTCTGGGTTCTCTATTCTGTTCCATTGGTCGATGTGTCTGTTTTTGTGCCAGTACCATGCTGTCTTTGTGATCACAGCTTTGTAGTACAGCTCGAAATCCGGCATTGTGATGCCCCCAGCTTTGTTTTTCCTTTTCAACAGTTCCTTGGAGATTCGGGGCCTTTTCTGGTTCCATACAAATTTAAGGACTATTTGTTCCAGTTCTTTGAAAAATGTCCTCGGTATTTTGATCGGGATAGCATTGAAAGTGTAGATTGCTCTGGGTAGTATGGACATTTTAACTATGTTAATTCTTCCAATCCATGAGCATGGAATATTTTTCCATCTTTTTATGTCTTCCTCAATATCTTTCAAAAGTGATCTATAGTTTCTAGCATATAGGTCCTTTACGTCTCTGGTTAAGTTAATTCCAAGGTAACGCATGGTTTTTGGTGTTATTGTAAATGGGATGGATTCCCTAATTTCTCTTTCTTCAGTCTCGTTATTCGTGTATAGAAATGCAACTGATTTCTGGGCATTGATTTTGTATCCTGCCACCTTACTGAATTGTTCTATAACTTCTAATAGTTTGGGAGTGGATTCCTTTGGGTTTTCCATATAGAGTATCATGTCATCTGCAAAGAGAGACAGTTTGACTTCTTCTTTGCCGATTTGGATACCTTTGATCCCTTTTTGTCTTCTGATTGCTGTTGCAAGGACTTCTAGTACTATGTTGAATAATAGTGGCGAGAGTGGGCATCCTTGTCGTGTTCCTGATCTTAAGGGAAAGGCTTCCAGCTTTTCCCCATTGAGAATAATGCTTGCAGTAGGCTTTTCATAGATGGCTTTTATGAGATTGAGAAATGTACCCTCTATTCCTACACTCTGAAGGGTTTTAATCAGGAAAGGATGCTGTATTTTGTCAAATGCTTTTTCTGCATCAATTGAGAGGATCATATGGTTCTTGAGTCTTTTCTTGTTGATATGATGTATCACATTGATTGATTTGCGAGTGTTGAACCATGCTTGCATCCCAGGTATGAATCCCACTTGGTCATGATGGATAATCCTTTTAATGTACTGTTGGATTCTATTAGCAAGGATCTTGTTGAGGATTTTGGCATCCATATTCATTAGAGAAATCGGTCTGTAATTCTCCTTTTTGAGGGGGTCTTTGCCTGGTTTGGGGATCAAGGTAATATTAGCCTCATAGAATGAGTTTGGTAGCTTTCCTTCTGTTTCTATTTTTTGAAATAGCTTTAGGAGAATAGGTATTATTTCTTCTTTGAATGTTTGGTAGAATTCCCCAGGAAAACCGTCTGGGCCTGGAGTTTTATTATTTGGAAGGTTGTTTATCACTGACTCAATTTCTTCATAGTTAATTGGCCTATTTAAGAAATCTATTTCTTCCTGTTTCAGTCTTGGTAGTTTATAGGTTTCCAGGAAGGCCTCCATCTCTTCCAGATTGTTTAGTTTTTTGGCATATAGCTGTTGATAAAAGTTTCTAATAATCCTTGCAATTTCAATGGTGCTGGTCGTGACCTCTCCCTTTTCAGTCATAATTTTAATAATCTCAGTCCTTTCTCTTTGTTTTTGGACAAGTTTTGCCAGTGGTCTATCAATTTTATGGATTCTCTCAAAGAACCAGCTTCTAGTCCTGTTGATCTGCTCTACTGTGGTTCTGGTCTCTAATTCATTGATTTCTGCTCTAATCTTGGTCAACTCCTTCCTTGTCAGTGGGTTAGGCCTGTCCCTCTGTTGCTGTTCCAGTTTCTTGAGGTGAGAATATAGAAACTGCATTTTAGATTTTTCTATTCTTTTGAGTGAGGCTTGGATGGCTATGTATTTCCCCCTTAGGACTGCCTTTGCAGTATCCCATAGGTTTTGGACCGTTGTGTATTCATTCTCGTTGGTCTCCATAAATTGTTTAATTTGTTTTTTGATTTCCTGGTTTATCGAGTCATTCTTGAGCAGGATGGTTCTTAGCCTCCAAGTGTTTGAGTTTCTTCCAGGTTTTTCCTTGTGGTTGAGTTCCAATTTCAGAGCGTTGTGGTCTGAGAATATGCAGGGGATAATTTCAATCTTTTGGTATTGGCTGAGACCTGTTTTGTGTCCCAGAGCATGATCTATTCTTGAGAATGTTCCATGGGCATTTGAATAGAATGAGTATTCTTTGGTTCTGGGGTGTAGTGTTCTATATATATCTATGAGGTCCAACTCGTCGAGTATGGCATTCAAAGCCTTTGATTCTTTGCTTAGTTTTTGCCAGGGTGTTCTGTCTATTTCTGATAGTGGGGTGTTGAGGTCCCCTACTATTACTGTGTTCTTATCTATATGTCTCTTTATTTTGGTTAAGAGTTGGCTTGTGTATCTTGCTGCTCCCCTGTTGGGGGCATATATATTAATAATTGTCATATCCACTTGTTGAATACTTCCTTTAAGAATAATATAGTGCCCTTCTGTATCTCTCTCTATGGCCTCTAGTTTAAAATCCAGTCTATCTGATATGAGAATTGCTACTCCAGCTTTCTTTTGAGGTCCATTTGCGTGGAAGATGGTACTCCATCCCCTTACTCTAAGTCTGAATGCATCTTTGGGTTCAAAATGAGTCTCTTGTAGACAGCAAATGGATGGGTCATGTCTTTTTATCCAATCTGCAACCCTGTGGCGTTTTATGGGAGAGTTTAAGCCATTTAGATTGATAGAGATTATTGACAGATATGATTTTAATGATGCCATTTCTCTTTAAAGTCTTTGTATCGGTTGTGACTTGCTGCTCTGTATCACTCTTGGGGCCTTTTTACCTTTATAGAGCCCCCCTTAATATCTCCTGTAGGGCTGGTTTCGTGGTTACGAAATTGGTTAATGACTGGCGATTCTGGAACATCTTTATTTCTCCATCAATTCTGAATGATAGCCCTGCTGGGTAGAGAATCCTTGGCTGCATGTTTTTTTCCGAAAGAGCTTTAAAAATGCCCCCCCCCAACCCTTTCTCTCATTCCAGGTCTGTGTAGACAGGTCTGACATAATTCTGATACCTTTGCCTTGGTACGTGAGAAATTTCTTTGCCCTGGCTGCTTTCAGTACTGTATCCTTGGATCTAATATTTGCGAATTGCACTATGACGTGACATGGCGTAGGTTTTTCATGGTTGAGCTTGGGGGGGGTCCTCTCTGCCTCTTGGACACGAATATTTGTTTCCCTTGCTAGATTAGGGAAGTTTTCAGCTACAATTTGTTCAAATATTTCTTCTAAACCTCTGTTTTTCTCCACCCCCTCGGGGATGCCGATGATTCTGACATTGGATCGTTTCATTGAGTCAGTAATCTCCTGTTACCTACATTTGTAGGCATGGATTTTTTTAAGTCCAGATTCTATTTTCGCTTTTTCTTCTACTAACCCATCCTCTAATTCGCTAATGCGTTCCTCTGCTTCGGTGACCCTGGCCGTCAGAGCCTCTAGTTTTGACTGCATTTGGCTCATAGAAATTTTCATTTCTGCCAGATTCGCTCTCATTTCCGCCCTTAGAGAGTCTATATTCTCATTAACATTTTCTTTAATACTT
This sequence comes from Ailuropoda melanoleuca, assembly GCF_002007445.2. Classification (NCBI taxonomy): domain Eukaryota; kingdom Metazoa; phylum Chordata; class Mammalia; order Carnivora; family Ursidae; genus Ailuropoda; species Ailuropoda melanoleuca. The sequence goes on along the minus strand of NC_048221.1, from coordinate 66,205,651 downwards.
TTTTCAAGTCTACACATCATCTTGATCATTGTTACTCTGAATTCCATTTCTGATAATTTGGTTATATCCATTTCCATTAGTTCTGTGGCAGAGGCCACAGACTCATTGTCTTTTCTTTGCTGGGGGGGACTTCTCCTTCTCATCATTCTGATGAGGAGAGGTTGCAGGGTTGTCCAGAGCCCAAATTATTGACTGGGACCCAGGCCGTGTGCCCTTCTTTTATAGGGATCTTAGGGATGTGGGCTTCTTCTTTAAAGATTTTATTTATTTATGTGGCAGAGAGCCAACCAGCGAGAGAGGGAACACACGCAGGGGAATGGGAGAGGAAGAAGCAGGCTCCCAGCGGAGGAGCCCTGTGAGGGACTCCTTTCCGGAACGCTGTGATCACGCCCTAAACCGAAGACAGGCGCTCAATGACTGCGCCACCCAGGCACCCCAGGCTGTGGGCTTCTTGATTTTTCAGCCTGCCTTCTGGGGGAGGGGCCTGCGGCGCTGATACTCAGGCAACCCTGTTTGGGTAGAGTCTCTGTGTCCCTGCGAGGGGGGATGGGGATGGTCACCCTGTGAGCCGGTATTTCCAGGCTTTTGTTCTCTGGCGGCTTTCCCTCGGTCTGCTGTGCCTCTTCTGAGAGTCAGAGCAGCAGCAGCCGAATCTCAGCCTCTGTCACAGAACAGAGGGATCGCGGACAGTTCTCCACTGATGTTCTGGCCACTTTAACTCTGTTACTGTTGGTGCTGCTCGACCCTGCAGCGTCCGGGATGTGCGCCCCACACCCGGTGTCCCAGCCCTCACTTCCAGGGCCGGCACATCTCTGTCCTTTGTGTTTCTAACCCCGCCAGCCGCCAGCCACCAGCCACCCCCGCGTGCTCCCGGCTCACAGTCTCAGTCTGGTTCCAGTGAGCGCACTGGAATTCCGGAGTTCCGTGAGATGCCTGGTGGCGTGCACTCCTGGCTCACGGTCCCAGTCAGCTCTCTCGCGGGTGCCGGTCCACGAGTCCCCCGCTCCCCCGTGCAGGTGGTGGCTACCGCTTCCCGGCCCCCGACCGCAGCGACTCCCTCCCACTTCCGTTTATCTTCTGATATCTGTGCTCGTTTTCACGGCTCCCCGCTTCGTACCTCAATACTCAGCGCTGGAGATGTTCATTTGTAGAGATCCAGATGTATCTTCCTGCGTCTCAGGCTGATTCCATGGATGTTCAGGCTGGTCTGGTACATATCAAGCTCGACTCAAGGGACTGGCTGAAAAAGGGGTCCCCCACTCCTCCACCATCTTAACTCTCTCCCTGATCAGCTCTTTAAACCAGAAGAGTTTATTTCCCTCTGGCCTTTGTCTGGGCTTCAAGCACCAATCTCTAGACACCAGGAAAAGTCCCACTCCACTTCTTGCACTGAAAACATCACTGCCAGGGGAGCAGTCAGAACCTAGCAGGACTTATCCTTGCTGTGAGGAAGTCTTCTTGGGAGTCTAAAGAAGTGGGTTAACAAGGAATCAGTGCTTGGGATGAGCTCTATATGGGAAGATCTGAACTATATTTTGAGACTGACTTACCATAATAATCTCTGATTCTCTGCCTTCCTACTGTCTATCCTACCATGACTCATCTTGATTTGTTAAGTTATAACAAAGCCTTTGCACTCAATTCCCAGGGCTTGATAATGGAATATTAAGCATGTGTGAGACTTTGAGAATCACTTCACACAACAAAGGGTTTGTGTTCATTATTATAAAATGGATTCTAGATTCTCAAAACAAAACAAAACAAAAACCCCCACACAAGTCCTGCCACTGTTCTTGTATAAATTTGAGACAATAACAAATTTCACAGGGAACTTTAGTGACAGAATCACATGGTGAGAATAGCCCTAGATTTAGTTTCAGAAGACCCTGATGTTATAATCCTTCTCACTCCCCATCTTTTGTCCTTAACTGTGAGACATTGACCAGTAACCCAATAAAATGAAAATACCTATTTCACATGGCTGCTGTGATGGTATATCATATCATATTTACTATTTATTGAAAATGCTTTAAAAGCCAAATTCCATACAAAATTGAAGAATGGTCACACATCCTGTATCAGACAATAGTCAATGACCCAGACACACACAGCCTTCTGAGGCTTACAAAGTCCTTAATTTATTGTATAATTTTTACCATGAAGGAGCTTGAATCCAGAAAGTGGGAAAGGTCTCTTGTCTTCCACTTCTGCCTGCTTTCCATCATACCACACACCCAGATATGCACAAACAGTTTTTCAGTCAATCCCTAGGGACTGCAATAACACACCAAAATGACAATACCTTTCTTGGTTTTTATTTCACATAACAGTAAAATGTTTTCCTTTATACACTGTTTCTCTGTTGCTGATATACCTAAAAGAAGGCCAGTGTCCCCAAAGTAGGTTCCTGTGCCTTCTGGTGTGAGTCTTTCCAAGCAGCATGGTTGGGGAAGTGAATCTTATTACACTACAGGAAGATGGTGGATTCTGAAACAGTAGCTCCCAACTCTGGCTGCATTTTGACCCCCCCCCCCAAGAAATTTTAAAAATAATGCCAGCCTCAATCACTACCTCACCCTCCGCCCCGTCCAAGCCAATTAAAAGAAGCCCTTGGGATAGATGCCAGCCATTGCACATGTTCAACCTTTCCAGGTTATTCTAATGGGCAGTCAATGTTGAGAAGGGCTGGCCTTGCCACTCAAAGTGTGGTCTGGAGGCCAGCAGCATGTCTCACCTGGGAGCTGGTTGGAAATGCAGTTTTAGGTTCCACCTCTGACCTGCTGAATCAAAATCTGTCTTTTAACATGATCCCCAGATGGTTTGCATACAATTTAAAGGTTGAGAAGCCCTGCTAAAGAGAATAGAATTTGGACTCTGAGAAACAAACTGAGGGCTTCAGAAGGGAAGGGGGTTGGGGAATGGGATAGGCTGGTGATGGGTAGTAAGTAGGGCACGTATTGCATGGTGCACTGGGTATTATATGCAACTAATGAATCATCGAACTTTACATTAAAAACCAGGGATGTACTGTATGGTGACTAACATAATGTAATAAAAAAATATTATTATTAAAAAAATAATAAAGAGAATAGAATTTGGCCTTAGAAGACAAAGAGGCTGAAGAAGAAGAGCAATTTAACTCTGATGAGAAAAAGGTAGTTATAGAGGCATGTGCACCACCGGGCCTGAGACCCTTGCTTCCCTGTTCCTCCCATCTAGTCTCCCAGCCCCCTCCCACAGCCCCTTCCTTCCCAAACAGTCCCTTATTGACCTCTAAGGTGGCCTGGAGGATGTAAGGATGATCTGACTCAGGAACAAGAAAACTTGGAAAAGTTTTAAAAGGTGAGAAGGTTTTAAAGTTTTAAACAGGTGAGAAGGACGAAGGCCATCTTTTATTCTAAATGTCAATGTAACCCAAACTCTAAGTAGGTCTCAAGATTTAATGATTTAAATGAATCAGATTTTAGTTTTTTAAAACCCTGAACTAATAGTCTTACATTACAAGATACCAGTATTTTGATGTTACTCATTTACATGACTGCCTATTCGATAGTGAGTACCTTGAAAGTAGGGATTGTATTTTATTCATCTTTGGATTTTTAGCATCTACCACTGGGTATAGCACATGGTAGGTAGAAGCTTGGTAAATGTTGAGCTCAATAAATATTCATTATGTTCTTAAATGAAGCAACATGGAAATTTTCTAATCAATTAGCTATTGATTAGGTGATTTGTTATACAAAGATGAAAGACAGCACTTAATGCTCCCTTTCTTTCTTCTAAATTTCCAGATTTTGTTTTCTACAAAAGAACTAAGAATTTGAAAAAGAAAGGCCCCCAGTGAGTTTGGTTATATCTGTCTATTCTGTTGGACCACCCTTGCTCCATGTCATTGGGTGCTCCAATGTCATTGGCCAGGGACATCACAGAAAAACCTGCAGCAGTCATGGGTGCATTTGGTTCAGGAAGAACACTCCTCCACTTCCTCCAGATCCTGGACCCTTCCCTAGTATCAGCTTCCTTCAGTTCACAAACCCTTTGACCTTGGCTCAGACCCCACCATCCCATAGAACACTGCTGCAGTCCATTGCAGCACAGGGTGGACTTGATGCAACAACTTCCAACACGTAGTTCAAGGCCCTGCCATGCCTCCAGCAGGCCTCTGTAGTCAGGATAGAGAGATAAACATCCTGGTTCTGACTCTCTTATTTCATTCACTTAAAAGGAAATCAGAAGTAACAAACTCTTGTTTCAAAAATGAACAAAATTTATTTTAATCCCTTTAATACCTTTATTTTGAATAGTATGGAAATGCACTTTAAGAATATTGAGAAAAGTTTCAAATTTTGATATGATGAGTTCAAGTAGTTTTTCTTCCTTCACAAAGGCAACTAAACACATTTCCTTATTGAATCTGCACAAATGCTGCAACAAATGAATAAGAGACATTTAAGTAATTTTCCTGGTAAAATGGAATTGCAAAGCAGTGAACATGGCTTGTTAAAATTTTCACAGTAAGTATGAATTTCCATTGATTTAAAAGCCTTGTCTGAGATGACTGACATGAGGGGAAACAGCTAGGTTACCTTCATGTTCATCTCAAACAATAAATACATATATCATTCAAAATAGTTTAACAGTGAATTGTCTTTCCTCAATTCCTCCCCTCACCCACCAGAGATCTCATAGTGTTTGTTGGCACAAATGCTTACACTGGCAACCACATATTTCATTTCTTCGGGAAGCTTCCTTCTTTACCTTCTTAATCTTCACCCTTCCAACCAATGACACAGGTGTTTGGTGCCAGGTGACAAAGCCAAGTGTCTTCCACCTGATTCAGCTTTGGCTGGGTCAGGTGTCAACTGCTGTGCCCTTCATAGGTCTCTCTAACATGGGTTTTGGTTCCAGCCTGTGATAGGGAGCACCTTGGGCTGTGCAGGACCCTGAGCTAGGTTCATAACAGGAAACGTAACCTAGGAAGACGGTCATGAGGGTTTTAAAGTATTTGTTATGATTCTCATCTTTGATTTATAGATCCTTTCTCTCTAGTTGTTAACACATGTCTTCCACTTTTTGTATAAGTCCTATGACTGGAGAAGGGGGTCTTCCCATCCTCTACCTCTTCATTGCAATAATAACACAGCATGTTTCATTGGAACTGTGCTGTCCAATCGAGCAGCCACTACTTGGGTGTGCTTATTTATATTAAAATTTTTAGTTAAATAAAATTAAAAGTTCAGTTCCTCAAACACATAAGCCATATTTCAAGTACTCAATGGCCATCAGTAGCTGTAACTACTGTATAGGACATCACAGATACAGAATATTTCCATCATTGTAGAAAGTTCTATTGGATACCACTGTCCTAGATATTTCAATAAAATAAGGGTTTATTTTTATTTTTTTTTAAAGATTTTGTTTACTTATTTGACAGGGAGAGAGAGAGACAGCCAGCGAGAGAGGGAACACAAGCAGGGGGAGTGGGAGGGGAAGAAACAGGCTCCCAGCAGATCAGGGAGCCTGATGTGGGGCTCGATTCCAGGACCCTGGGATCACTCCCTGAGCTGAAGGCAGACGCTTAACAACTGAGCCACCCAGGTGCCCCTAAAAAAAGAGTTTAAAACAGAGAATTGGTTACAAAACAATTAGAAGGGAAAGGGAACAACAGGGTAAGGGGGTATTACCCCCTGATCATAAGCTGCTAACACCCCTGGGCTGGAGCCCCTGGTCCACACTTTTCACTGATGCTGCTGGAGGTACTGCTGCCGTTACTGAGTGGGAAACAGTGCCTCCAACACTGACAGAGGCACTACCAGAAGAAGAAGAGCTTCTTATGCCTCCCATTTTAGATTGGGAGGCTCTCCTTAGAACCTTAGCTGGCAAGAGAGTTTGGGAAATGTGAAATGTAGTTTTCAGCCTTCCAACCCCAGTGCTAAAGGTAAGATCATAAAAGGGTAGAGGGAGAGTCTGAGTATGAATACATAATATTTAGCATATCTGTGTTGTGTAATTTTACTATAGTATCTCTGTGTGTGGATTTATCTTTATTTTTCCAGCTTAGGACTCCCCGTGCTTCTGAAATCCAAGGATTTTTACCTTTAATTTGGACAAATTGCCAGTCTTACCTCGTGAACAGTTCTTCTCTCCTATAATAAAGAGTCTGACTCCATTTTTTATGTTTGACTGCTAAGGGATTTAAGCCACATCCATTCCTCTTCCCCTTTTGCCTCACACGTCTGCAAGCAGATAAGAAAGCCTGAACGTTCTCTTTTTTTGGTACCAGGAGGCAGCTCAAACCACACAGGCCCTAGCCTGCTCACTGGAACCCTCACCCCATCCTCTAGCCACTGCGAAAATCCCAAGTCAAACAGATAGACAGCCTTGATGTGGAAGGAAAGAAAGGATTTCAATGTTAAAACCAAGCTTTTTGAAAGCCACTGTCACTTTGAATCCCCATCTACCGATGAGTGTGATGTGCCAAGTATTGTTTTAGGTTTCAGGGGCATAATTAACAAGACAGCCACAAGACACAGAAAACCACTGGATCAATTACTCTAAAACATACTGGCAGGTAAGTTCTATGAAGACAAGTAAAAGAGAGCCAGGTGTGATGGTGAGGGGGGAAGCTGCAATTGTAGAGTCATAGAGAAGTCTTCTCTAGGTCGATATCTGAGCAGAAAACTAAAAGAAGTGAGGAGGTGACCCACACAGAAATCTGGGACCAGGTTTTCATGAAGTAGAAATAGCAAATGCAAAAGTCCAGATGGAATCATGCTTGGCATGTATACAGACCTGCAAGAGGCCAGTGTGGCTGGAGCATAAAGATGGGGAGAGTGGCAGGGACGTCAGGGAAGGCCAGGGGCCTGAGCATATTGGGACTCTGACCTTTATTCTAATTATGACATAGAGCCAAAGGAAGGTTGACAGAAGTGGTATTATCTGACTTTATAACAGGACAAGTCCCTTTCTTCTCTGGGGAGAACAGACCATGGAGTAGGAAGTAGAGTGAAGGTAGGAGGAGGGAGATCCACTGGGACATTGCAGTGTCCAGGAGATCATGAATGTGGCTTGATAGGAATAAGAGGGGTGAAGGAAGGAGAGGGGGTGGCGGAATTTAAGGTTGGATTAATTGAGGGATTAGGGCTGAGCCTAATGCTATCAGGGTATGAACACTGGAGGGAGAAGTTTGGGGGTTGGATATCCCGAATTCTGGGGCTGACTTGTTAAATTTGTGACACCAAACAGACATCCAGGTAGGCCATGGGTCTATGAGCCTGGGGTTCAGGGGAGAGATGAAGTGGGGAGTTCATTTCAGAAGTCTTCAGCATATAAATGGCATTTATATCTATCACCATGCACCATTTGAGATCCCCCATCTTTATAGATAGAGAAGAGGGCTGAGGACAGAGTCTTTGTGAAATCCCAGCTGAGAGTTTAGGAAGAAAAGAGGAACTAACAAGGGGAGCAGCCAGTAAGGTAGGAGAATCAAGAAAGCAGAGAGTTGGATAGCCAAGCAAAGAATGGGATTCAAGAAGGAGAGAATGAGAAACACAGAGTCAAGTCTACTGAAAGCTGAAGAAGAAGGGCATAGAGAATGACTGACATGGAGGTCAAGGGTGACCTCAACAAAAGCATATTTAATGGGTGAACAAAAGCCTGACAGAAGTGAGTTGAGCAGAATGGGAGGGAGGGGATGGACACAATGAACATAGTCTTCCAGGAGCTTTGCTGGAAAGCTCTGTAGCTGGAGAGGAATGTGGGGTCAAGGAAGGGTTTTTTTGTCATTAACATTAGAAATATTTCAGCAAGTTTATGTGTTGACGTAATGAGCCACCAGAGAGGATAAAATCCACTGTGGGAACAGGAGTGGGAGGGGGGATATTGCTGGAACAAAGTCCAGCTGTGGACAAAAGATGGCAGGGGCTCCACTGCACAAAGGGGTGGGGGTGAGGATGCGTCCCTTTTTCAGTAGACCTGCCAGTAGACCTCCCAGTGGGAGCATGGGGATTCTTTTCTGGTTTCTTTCCTTATCTAGGTGTAACAGATTCAAGATCATCTTTAGAGAATCAGGAGAGAAACAGGGCAATGCGATTTTGAGAAAAGAGGAGGTGTAAACTAGTTCTCTAGAATAGGGCATTAAAAAAAACCAAAATTCAACCAAGTAAATTTGAAGATCTAATTGGCTTTGTTAAATGATTTATAAATTGGACAGCATCCCAACTATTAAGTAGAAGGGAGCTTCTCTGAGCCAAATAAAAGAAAGGTTTTTAAAGGCAGAGAGAGGGCACAAAAAAAGAAAAATAATTTCTCAGCAAGGAACACATTGTTTAGGCAAGGTTGTCCTCCAGAGGAGAGCAGAAGAGGTCGATCAGTAAATATCCTAATATTGACCAGGAAATTCCATGTTAACTGGCTAAAGGTCCCATCTGTGGGAGTGAAAACTGCAGTTAGGTTAGGTACTATCTTGGTTTACTGACTTGGAGCCCTAATCTAAGTGATGCCGTTTTGGGGCTGTGGTTTCCTTTTTAATGAAAGGGAAAGTGAATAGACTAGGGTATGAAGTCCTGGGCACCTACTGGGAGTGCGTGGTTATAAATGTAAAGCAAAGCAAATCGGGTTGGTGGTATGTGTTCCTGCAGCTATATTTGGGCCCCAAGTGGGCAAGGGATGGGATGTAACTAGTACTGGGGTATGGTGTGAAAGTTTGATAAGAGAGCAAAGGAGTCTAGAGTGATCAGAATGAAGGGTCACGAAACATGAATCTTCACTTTCCTCCTTGCAGCTTGAAGGACTTGAGAAACAGCAAAAACGTGACAGGCCAATGGACCCAAAATGATTGGAGTGCAGATAGCAGAGTGTTAAAAAGAAAACCAGAGTCCCAAAATGGTGCCATTTAGGCTGAGTCCCCAAACTGGGGCTTAGTACATAATCTAATTGCAGTTGCAACCTCCCCAAATATGTAGTCTTAATAGGCCAGTTAGGAATCTTTTTGATAGGCACCAGTAAGTCTGCCACATGGACCCTCTTCATCCCCCAAAGAAAGATAAGGTAATCTGGTTTTACTCATATGTGGAACATAAGGAATAGCACAGAGAACATTAGCGGAAGGAAGGGAAAACTGGAGAGGGGAAAATCAGAGAAGGAGATGAAACATGAGAGACTGTGGACTTCAGGGTTTCAGAGGTGGAGGGTAAGGGGACGGGTTAGCTTGGTGATGGGTAGTAAGGAGGGCACGTATCGCATGGAGCACTGGGTGTTATACGCAATGAATCATGGAACACTACATCAAAAACTAATGATGTACTGTATGATGACTAACATATCATAATAGTTAAAAAAAAAAAAAGAAAAGAAAGATAAGGTAATCAGCTTGATAAGACCCTCTGTTCTTCCCCCTAAGGGAAAGTGACCTTGCCTGGAATAATTCTTCTGCTAATAACTTTCTTGCTCCATCCTTATTCTAGAAAAACCTTCCATTTTGTATGCCTCCTCAGAGCTCCCCTCTACTTGCTAGATGGGATGTTGCTGATACACAAATTGTTTAATATAGCCAATTAGATCGTCAAATTTACTTGGTTGAATTTTTATCATTTAACAAAAGGGAACGGTAAGAGTTGATATTCAGGAAGTAGAGCTCTCTGGGCCAACTTAGATCCTGCTTGAGTTTGGGGTGGGGTATGGGTGAGGGGGGCCATCTTACAAGGAGCAGGTGAAGCTCTGTGTCTTTCAATCCTGTCAGACAATATAAAGCGAAGAGCATTCCATGAGATATTCCACTTCGTGTTTAAGAAGTCCTCAACCTGTTTATTTGTAATGTAAGTCTTGTAGCAAGGCATAATACAAACAGTTAACACTGAGCACCTACCACATGCTGGGCATTTGCGTGAACCTGACTGATGCCAACTTGGACAAGTCTGCCATGATGACCGCTCTGTGACCTGAGGTGTTCTTGAGCACAGCATCCCCTCCACCATTCTTTCTTTTTGTTTAATCACACCTTCAGGTACACCCTGAGAAAATAATGTCCTTGATCTGCTCTGGAGCTGTATCTGTGGTTCTCAAACATTTCTTCCCAGTAGTTTTCCTTGACTATTCCCCAGTCTCTATGGTTATAACAGCAGGTTTTATGAGAGGTGATTTTGTGGAGATCTCCTGGTCTGACAGCTGCCCAAGACATGCTTCTGTGTATCGGTCCCTTTAATAATCCATTTCTTATCAGACTGGGCTTGCATTTTCCTTCAGTCCTATGGTTCCTCTGGCCTTTGGAGGTCATTTTGCACACCCTTTTCATGGAACAGCCCTGTTTTCAGTCTTTACATATACCAAATCATTGAATCTTCACAACAACCCCATGAGGTTGTTGTCTTCACTTTGCAGTTGAGAACACTGGTAAAAGAGATTAACTGGCTTTTTCCATGTGTGAATTCTTATGTACAAGCCATGATCATTGTTTCTTGCAAGTAGCCTTATAGTGACGATACGGCACAAAATTCTCCTTGTATATAGTAGAAAAGGGCTTATGGAAGGGGTAGGCTGTTCATTTTGTGGAAAATTACACCAATGAGATAAGGATCCTGTGCTTTGGAAAGTATCATATCCTTCTTAGCATTTGTTTACACTTAAGAAATGTCCTCTTTGTTGACCTTAGGATCAGTGAATTGATTTAGAATATGTCAGCTTGACAAGTTTGGGTTCTGGCAATGATTTCCAAGGAGGGCAGGGACAGCCCCTAGGATACATCTCAGAAATTACTGGGAATTTTTGGGTCACCTCAATGACTGCATAGGGAGAGGAATAGTGCTGGTATCCATGGGGCTCAGGAAAGCTAGACGTTCTACGAGGCATGGGACTGTCACATAGCTGTGAAATCTACTTAAATTTAAGCATATATTTTTGTCCAGTTTTAGCTGAATTTTTCTAGGAATACACCAAATTTACTAGGATGGCAATTTTTTTAAACTGAGGGAAGACTGTACGTTGTTTTGATTGGAATTTTACCAAGTTGTTCACTATTTTAGAAAATCCTCACTCTGCCTGTTGTAGTTCAGTTACCAAGGCAACATATAGTATCAGTGTACACATGTACCAGTTGTAGTCACAGTGACATCTCTTTGTCAGATGGTATTAGAGAAGTCACACATATTTTTGGAATTTGGCTAAGGGAAAGTTGAATGGGGGATATAGTTACTGATATCCATTTATGTACCTGCAGTCTTTTCCACCCATAGTTACTGCTGGCCATCCAGGAGACAAAAGACTTGCCGGAATACTTGCCTCTCACCCAGTGATATGACATGAAGTTGCAGGGCCAGTGAACGTAATGTGATATAAATATAATATATGGAGTCTATCTTTTTAAAAAAGATTTTATTTATTTATTTGACAGAGAGAGAGAGAGAGAGTGCGTGCACACAAGCAGGGGAAGTGACAGCAGAGGGAGAGAGAGAAGCAGGTTCACCGCTGAGCAGGGAGCGCAATGCAGGGCTCGATCTAGGACCCCGGGATCATGACCCGAGCCTAAGGCAGACGCTTAACCTACTGAGCCACCCAGGTGCCCCTATGGAGTCTATCTTTGAATGAGGTATATAGATAGTTCTGGTAGAAACAGGGCTTAATATTGTAGGGGCCAAGGGCAGGCTGCCCCCAAATGTGCCCCTTTGGCATATTGATTATTTTAAGTGAAAGTTACTTAGGAATCAGCTAGTACAAGGACATTCTGACCCTCCTTTGTCCCCCGATAGTGGGAAATAAATCTCCCATATGAAAAATACCCTCCCCAAGCTAAGAAGTAAAATGACATCCTTATCACCAGAGGTAGGGACTTTAAAGCTGAGAAAGCTGTGGAAATAAACCTTGTTACTTTTTTAAAAAGATTATTTATTTACTTATTTATTTGTTTGAGAGAGAGAGAGGGTTCAAGCAGGGGGAGGGGCAGAGGGAGAGAATCTCAAACAGACTCTGTGCAGAGTGCAGAGCCTGAAGCTGGGCTCCATGCGGGGCTCGATCTCATGACCCTGAGATCATGACCTGAGCCGAAATTAAGAGTCAGATGCTTAACTGACTGAGCCACCCAGGCACCCCAACCTTGCTACTTTTTATTCTGACTACCTCAGCCCAAATTCTGCTTAGAATTCCTTACTAGTTATACCTCCCAAACATCTGTTTTCTTTATCCTGTCAATTTCTTACAAATTTATTATCTGTTGGTTCAAAATGTATAAAATCTGCCTGCCTTGGTCATTTCTTTAGGTCTCAATTTCAATATTGGGCCTTCATGTGCACTTAATACAACTTTGGTTTTTTTCTTGTTAATCTGTCTCATGTCAATTTAATTCCTAAACTAGGGAGAATAACACTGGGAAGTGGGGTAGAGAAAGAACTTTCTCTCTCCCCAACAATATACACAAGCCAGAAGTTAATCTATGATATCATACAGATGGGTCAGAGTTAATTAATAGAAATATTATGATATTTCTCTGGATTTTATGATGTTTATGGCATTTGTCAGCTTTTTAAAATCGGTAATTTGTTACTATTTCTCCATTCTAAATAAAGGTCTGCTTTCACGCCCACTTTTATATTCATAATTTTGTATTTTTTAAACTTTCTATTTTTATTTGGTCAAACATCATGATAATATTTATACAGGCCAATCTCTACTCAACACAGAAACAATATTTCTTCCTTTTTTGTATATTTACATTGTATTACTTAACAAATTATAAGGACAGGAAAGATAGCATAATAAACTTACTTTTTCTTGCTATATCACAGTCAACGTCATTAAAAAAAAAACAAACCATTTGTTGAATGCCTGCCTATTCTGTGTAGTCATTATTCTAGGAGAAAATCTCATTTAATCCCTAAACAAAAATTTTCAAAATCTCTCAAATGGGGTCTCAGGACCCCTTTACACTCTTTCTTTCCCTGTAGTTTTTTCTAGTTTTATTGAAAAATAATTGACATACATTACTGTATAAGTTAAAGGCATTCAACACGATGGTTTGATTTACATATGCTGTGAAATGATTCCACAATAGATTCAGCTAACACCCATCTTCTCTTATAGATACAACAAGAAAAAAAGAAAAAAGGAAAAAAGTTTTCTCCTTACAAGAAAGATCTTATCTCTTTTTCTATGAATTTTTGTGTTTTTTTTTTAGGTTCCACATATAAGTGATAGATTCTTAAAGAGATCCTCCAAGACTGAATGTGTTTCAGGCCCCGCAAAACTTGTTTGCCCCTAAATAAAAGTTTCCCAGAGGATTCCTACTCCTAATTCTCTGTTGTTACCACTTCATTTCCACCCCCATCCCACCTTACTGCCACAATTAGCCACTTCATTAATTTTGGATTTCCTCTTTCTGTGATTCTTTTTGCAAAATTAACCAAATATGAATATATACACATATGTATTCTTTTTTTTTTTTTTAAGAAAGAGAGAGCATGAGCAGGGGAGCAGGGGCAGAGGGAGAGAATCTTAAGCAGGATCAGTATGCAGCCCAATGTGGGGCTCGATCTCACAACCCTGAGATCACAACTTGAGCAAAAACCAAGAGTCAGATTCTTAATTGACTAAGCCACCCAGGTGCCCCCATATGTATTCTTATTTAACCACCAAAGGTGGCATGCTGATGTTCATTATTTTTACGCAGAAAAAAATTTTTTAAGTTGTCAAATCTATCATTATTTTCATTTGATTTTCTGGATTTATTGTAATAGTCATCAAAGCCTTTTTCCCCTTTTGGGTATAAAGAAATTATCTCATTATTTCCTCTAGCACTTTTAGTTTTCAATTTTTAACCTGATATACACCATGAAGTACATATCCAATTTTATCTGTTTTCAAATAGCTGTCCAATTGCCCCAACACCATTTATTAAAAACCCCACCCCTTCCCCCAGCAGAGGAGATGTCATCCTAAGCATACACTAATGTTTGTACGTACTTGGCTCTATTTGTAGATTAATTCTGACCATGCTGCTCCATTGATCGATTTGTCTGTTCATGCACCAATGCCACATTGTTTTACTATCTGGTAAAGGCTGGCTGTCCCCTCAGTCTGCCATTCCTGCTGTTTATTTCATCATAAAACTTGAGAATCAACCTGTCTAGCCTCAGAAAATATTTGGGTTTTAAAATTAAGATTGTGTTGAATTTTACTCATGAACTTGGAGAAAATTGACATCTCTGTGATGTTGAGTCATCCTATCCAAAAAGGAGAGATTTCTTTGCATTTGTTCAGGTCTACTTTTGTGTTTTCAGCAATGTCTTATAATTTTCTCCATGTAGGTTTTTGTACACTTTTTGAGTTTATTCCTAAGTGCTTTTTTCTTTTCTGTTGTTATTGTAATTAATGTCTATATCTTCTAGTTTGTCATTGTAAATACGAAGGCTATTTTTTGTATTTTAATTTTATATCCTGCTCCTATATAGAATTCTCATATTGTAGTATGAATTTCGGACTTGATTCTTTCATGTTTTCCAAGCATGCTCTCATGTCATATGACCTATGAACAGAAAATTATTTTCCAATTCTTTTCCAATTATTATGGCTCTAATTTTTTTCTCCTGAGCCCTAATTATTTTCTCCAGATCCAAGAGTCATGGGTGGAATGATGGACAGAGGTCTTTAGGGAGGTGGGAGAGACTGTGATTTAGAGCAATGGAAGAGTCTTTGACAAAAGTGGGAGAGGCATATTTCTGCAGAGGAGGTGGTAGAGTCTGAGACTTTGGCTTGTCAATCTCCTCTGGAGAGAGGGATCATGAGGTGGGGGTGGGTCTTGGGCTCAGGACATAGCTAGCGCTTGGAATGAAGGAAGGATGTAAGGGCACCCACTCTGTTACTGTGGAGGAGACACAAAGCTTAGCATAGAGCCAAACCCACCCCGAACTAGCCTGGGTCCTGATTTTGGAAGTAAGACCAGGGACAATTCATTCACAGTTTGCTGCAGATAAATGAGTAAACAAATGTTTCTGGAGACCTGTAATTCTGTGGTAAGTAGCTAGGTAAATATTAAGAATCCTTATAAATTATAAAATCAAAGCTCCTTGCCCTCAAGGAATCATTTTATCCACTCTGTGTCAATGGTTTTGCATTTTAGCAACACCTGAGGATCTTTAAGAAAATACCAGTTCCAGGCTTCCTCTCCAAGAATTTAATTTGCCTGGGGATGGAGCCCCAGCATAACTGCAGTGTTTGAAGGTTTCCAGGTAGCTCTAATTCATGGCCAACGTTAGGAGCCGTATGCCTACTCCACAGATGTGCGGATGCGTATTATCTGTGCCTGCTTCATTGCCAAGGGGCGGCAAGTTGGCCCAGGTGTCCCTGGAGGGATATTGCTTTCTTAACTCAAATCGGAGTGCTGTGTAGGCAGAAGCCTGGAGCCCAGCACCTGCATTTTACAATTCAGCTTCCGCTGATTTTTTACTCGTGCCTCCTGTGTGCCTGGATAGGGCTAAGCATTTTGCAAATATAGACCGCCTGAGGCTTAACCAGGTGAAATGACTTTCACTTCTTGTTTTTGTCTGTTGTGATCGCTGCTGTATCCGCAGAGCCTGGATGAGTGCCTGGTACGTAGTAGCTCTTGATAAACATGTGTCTTATGAATTAATTGCTTTATTGGACGCTGAAATGATAGCGAGTGAATTCCAGATGACCCTGCATCATTTTTAATTGTAACACTGGGTCACTGAAACACATTTCTATTTCTGACTTCTTGAGCCAAGCCCTCTTTTATCGGGATTGGGTCTCCGGCAGAAGATGGCCTACAGCACAGAGAACCTCCATCCAGCTCCACCTCTCCAAGCACGGATACCAGCCCTAATAAGGTAGCACCGAGAGTTGGCTCCGATCACGTGGCACCAGACAGCAGGCAGCACCCCCTCGCGCATGCGCATAGCGTCTACCCCATTTCTTGAGGAGCGGGCGCAGGCCGACTCAGAGGCCTCGCTCACTCCCTGGCTCCGCCCTGCTCACTCTTAGGGAGCGGGGCGAAGGCCGGGCTGGGAGAAGAGGCGGGGTAGCGGCTGCGCGCGTGCGCGGAAGAGGGCTGAGGGGCGGGGCGCCGCTGCGGCCTGGTTTGAGCGATTTTAGTCAAGATGCAGGTAAAGAACTTGGGGGTCTGAGGCGTGGAGTCTGCCGCACCTCGTTTGCTCCGCTGGGTCCGGGGCAGCGGCGGACCGTCCGGGCTGGAACTGTGGGAACCGCCGTGCGCCGCCGGCACGCGAAAGATTACGCGAGTCTAGGCCCAGCGCAGGCGCATTGCGAGAGGGCGGGCGTGGTCCGGCGAGACCCGGCGGTCTGGTCTCCCCACCTCTCTGTGTCTCATCCCCCAAATCTCAGTCTTTTGGGTCCATCTCCCCTTAAGGTCGGATCCCGTGAAGTCTGTGAAGGACTCGCAGCAACCCACCTGACAGAGTTATTTTCTATTCCTTAATTATCTTAGTTCCTGAGCAGGTGTGCTACGGGCACGTTGTGTGGATATGGACGCTGAGGCTCGAAGAAGGGAAGGGTCCCGCTTGGAGGTCCCATAATGTAAAACAATGGCGGAATCTGTGTTCCTGACTCCACTTAGAGCTGGGTGAGGGTTTAGTTACATCCTTTTCACCCCTAACGTTGATGTTCGGGTTGAGGTGCGCTCCCTCTCGGATTCCGTGGCTCCCAGAGCTCATCTCTAGGGTCCCTCTCCTTAGTTACTTTCTGTCTTAAAATAGTTAAAACCGAATCCCCTAGTTTTGTCCCCTTTTTTTGTATTAGCAATTTTCTAATGGAATTGGACTAAAACAGAGTGAAAGAAAATGAGTGAAGACGTCATGGGAATTAACAAAAATTTGTGACAACTAAATTCTGTCACTGTCGAAGGACCCTCTGTCAGAGGTCATTCTGCTGCTTCCCAGACCTCACTGCTGTAGGCAGGAATTCTGATTAAATCGTCTCTGGCGAAGTGGCCAATGAGAAATGGAGTTAGTGGGGATTTGCTTGGGACAGGAGGCACTGGGAGCTGGAGAGGATTAATACAGTGTGTCTGCCAGAAGCCAGACACTCTTGAATGGTGAAGAGGAAGCTCCAGGGCTGCTCTGGCCTCCTTTGTATTTTCTGTCCTTCAGGACCCTGCTTTGAAATGTCATCTCTTCAGAGGCCTTCCCTCACCACCCTATCGAAAAGATTCTGTTCATTTTCTTTTGATATGTCTCAGCAAGACAGTGACATGGAGTTGGGGCTGGAGCCTGGCTGTCCTAGTGCCCTTTCCGCAGCGCTCCTTGATTTCTTATTCCAAACGAGGTGCATTAGCAGTATTCCTGCCAAGTCATGCAAAATCAGTGTTCGGCAAGCTGGCTTCGGGAGCTAGAGCCCACTTTGACATTTATCCTTCTGACATTTGATCCTGGTAAATTTGTCTTGTTCCAACATGGCAGCGTCTTCCTAAATGTCTTGTTTTGCCTAGGCTTGTGAGGATTAACTAAGTAGGTGTAGGTAAAGGGCTTCAGAGCGTCCGGCACCTAGTACTCAGTAAGTGTTAGGCATTGTGAGCGCTTCCTCGGGGGCTCAGTTCTCTCTCTCAGGTTTGAGCCATAAGAGAATTTGTCAGTATAGCTTCAGGCTTTCCTGCTGATTCTACTGCAGCCACTTAGAACTTAGAGATACTCCTATCTCTGCTCTTGGGCCCTTTGCACATGCTGGTCCCTCTGCCTGGAGAGTAATTTCTTAAAATCTCATTCCTCATATCTGGTTCCTTCTCAACTTCCAGTGGTGATTAAGTGTCCACTTCTGAGAGAATATCCCTGCCTATCTTGTGGAATGTAGACCCCTTGTAACTCTCTAGGTCTAGCCTGTTGATCATTGCACTTGCCACAGTTACTTAGTATCTTTTGAATGCATCACTGAGTCATTAGTAAAAATATTGGATAGAAGCCAGGTTAGAGCCTTGTTATGAGCATTGATGCTGATCTGCACATCATATCCCGATTTTTACCCAAGACTAGTGCCTGGGTGTGCATCTTATGTGGGGAGGGTGAAGTGGAGTGGAGGACAGGAAAAGAATAGGGGCTATGGATCTTTTGACACTTTCTCAGAAATAAGCCACAGAATAATTTGGTTTGAATTCCTCTTCCTGCCACCTTTCTCATTCAACCCTTTACCCAACATGGTACCCTTGGTAGTGGACTTTGCACTCATAGTATTCTGGGTCCACTTCCCCTAGGACCCCAATGCAGACACTGAGTGGAATGACATCTTACGCAAAAAGGGCATCTTGCCCTCAAAGGAAAGTTTGAAAGATTTGGAAAAGGAGGCAGAAGAAGAAGAACAGCGAGTCCTTCAGCAGTCAGTTGGTGAGATTGCTTATATTCATTTGTCTGTCTTTGGGTAAGAAACAACTTTCTGACCCTCTAACTGCTTTGGTAGAAGGATGCTCTGAGCAGGAATTGGGAACCAGGGATTGGAGTGCTGGAATGGACACCATTCCTGGGACCTCAAGGGAGTCACAGGCTGCCTCTGACCTTCAACTTCCTGGACTGTAGAATTTCCACATTTCCACAATTTCTTGTCCGTGTCAGATAAGCACATGATAATCCTGGAGAAGATATTTCTGAGTCTTGACTTAATGCCCCATTGATCACAGGGGTTAGTAGTTTTGTCTTCTTACATGTTAGAGCTTATTTAGAGATGGGTTCACTAAAAAGCATTTATCCAGTGAATGGCAGAATGACTGTCTGCCAGCTGTTAATTCTGAGTATTGGGGCTTTAGCTGTATACAGGCTGGACAAAAATCCCTGTCCTTATGGGACTTACATTCTAGTGGGAGAGACAGGCAATAAACCATACATAAGTAAATATAGGAAAATAAGGCAAGGAAATGGCCTAGAAAGGGTTGGAGGAAGTTCGAGTATAATTCTAGATAGGGTCAAAGAGAGCCTTACTGGGAGTGACATTTGAGTAGACATGAGGGAGTTGAATTGAGCTACTTAAGTGAGTGAAGAGTGTGTTGGAGAACCAGCCAGGAAGCCAATATGACTAGGAAAGAATATTATGTTCAGGGAGGCAACTAGGGGTCAAACGACTGAGGACCTTGTTTCTTTTAGCAAAGACTTTGGCTTTTATGTCTAGTTGGGTGGAAGTCACTGGAGGTTTGAACAGAGGATTGGCATGTTGACAGCATCCTCCTGCTGCTGCCTTTCCAAGTGTGGAAGATGGGGAGCAAGTCAGGAAATAGGGACATTAGTCTGGAAACTACTGCAGTAATTCAGGCAAGAAGTACCATTGGCTTAGACCAGCCCACATGGTGTTGGTGGAAGAGATGAGAAGTTGTCAGATCTGGAAATAATTTGAAGGTAGGGCCAATAAGATTTGCCAGTGGATCATGTGAGGAGTAGGAGAAAATGTAAGTGAAGTAAGGCTTTGGACTTGACCACCCTGAAGGATGGCATTACCGCCAACTGAGATGAGAGAGGCTTGGTGAGCAGTAGTTTGGAGTTAGGATCAAACGCCCTATTTGGGTCATAGAAACCTCAAAATTTTTATTAGTTAAATAGAGGTGGCAAGTAGACAGTTGGCTATGTTTTTCTCTAAATCAGAGAAATATGGGCTGGAAATAAAGCCATGAGATGCAATCACCAAGGGTGTGGATATAGATAAAAAAGGAGTCAAATGAGCAAAGGTCCAAAGGAGGGGCAGCCATAGAGGTAGGAAGAGAGAAGGCGTCCTAGAAGCTAGAGGAGGACCGTCTTTGAAAGAGGAGGCAGTGGTGGGTTGGATGGGTGCTGCTCATCAGTCAGGAAGTGGAGGTCATTATTGACTTTGCTGAGAGCAGTTTGTATAGTGACAGAGTTGGGGGTAGGGGACAAAAATCTGATTTGACATCAAGAAGCAAGAATGCTTACAGCAATAAAAACCAAATCAAGATTTTACAGCAGTTGGTTGAAAGAATGGAGAGCTGCTTTGCCACTCTGAAGAGAAGACCAAGACAATAATCCCTTTAACTCTAGGAAGGGTGTACTGGGGATGCCCACTGGTATCCTCCCAGGTCCTTAGAGATAGAACTGTTAATGCAGGTGTCCATAGGCATATGCGCTTGAAGAGCAGACCAGGGGAGTTCAGGCAAATACAACTCTCTGGTTTTATAAACTTAGGAAACTTCTCATTCACATCCTTACTATTGTGTGGAGGTAGGAGAGTCAGTCCTGCTGCATTTATCAACATGGTTCTATCTTTTAAAACACCCTCAAGTTCTTATTTACTAGTGTAAGACCTTCAGTATTTTTTATTTTGGTTTTGGTGAATGAAATTTTATTTTGGCTTCGTGTTGCATGCACATCTTTGGGAGAAAAATAAAGGAGGGAAAACAAAATGCAAGTGTGTTCATCTTTTACATTTTTTGGTTTTTGCTAACTTAACTACATTCAGTGAAAACATATGAAGATATGACTTTGGAAGAGCTGGAGGATAATGAAGACGAATTTAATGAGGAAGATGAACGTGCTATTGAAATGTACAGGTTAGTGCCACCCAGAGGGACTGTTTGGTTTTTTGTGTGGCACTAAAATGTGTGTCTTTTGAAAAGTTAATTTTCTGACCAAGGTAACTTTTGGAAAGGACTATAATTAAGTAGTAATATTGCAGATCTTAGTGAACTGATCTTAGACTTTTGCCACATGGCAAATAAATAAACCTGACTCTTTATAAAGGTTGCTCTCTGAAGGGTTGTGTGGGGTGTACATGTAAGATGTCTCTCTCCTCTTTGTGCTGTGCAGGCAGCAAAGACTGGCTGAGTGGAAAGCAACTCAACTGAAGAATAAATTTGGAGAAGTTTTGGAGATCTCAGGAAAGGATTATGTTCAAGAAGTTACCAAAGCCGGTGAGGGCTTGTGGGTAATCTTGCACCTTTACAAACAAGGGTGAGCTGATCTTAATGCACGGTCCTTAAATGTTAATTTGAATTTATGTCTTGGAAATTTTGGGCTTAATCCACTTTGGAGGTTTGTTGTTTTGTGTTGTTTTGTTTTTTCACTAGTGTTGTGTTTTATTGCTGATTTGCCCAAACCTAATGCCTAATTTTTGCCTTCAGACTTTAAAGTTAATATTTGTGACTAAAAAGAATGCCTTTGTTACATTGTAGCAATGAAGATCGCTTTTACTGAAAAAGAATTCCTTATTTATCCTTTTAGAGAAACTCTGGCGTTTCAAAATCCCATATAGTGAATCATTCTCATAGATGTCGGGGGTGACCTTTATAATAATTGTTCCAGGCAAATGATGGAGTGGCCCTCCACTGTTTCTCAGCTCCAGGCGTATTCTCCTACTGTATTTGTGTAGAAGTTTTTTTAAAGCAGGAAATTCTTTTTGATGTTTTTCACACCTTCTGAATCTTGAATATTCACTCATATAGATGCGCAAAACAATTATCTTTTGCATTGAAGCTGTTTTTCTGACTTATTGAGTCAAGTTAAATTGGATTTTGGATTTTAAGTTCTTCACTTTCCCTGAACATATTAGAATGCTTTTTAAAAAAATGTTAATTCATCTTGGCTGGAGTAGCAGAATCACTTGTGAAGCTATTACAAGGGTTTACGTAGGTAGAACGGTAGGTGAGCTTTGCCCTGTATAAATGCAGAATCATAGTTGCTTCCATTTGTGTTTTATAGGGTTCCTCTCTCACCGTTGTTTCCCATTTCTATTTTACAGGATTCCCCTCTGTGCCCTCATAAATCAGCACTTCAGTGGACTTGCCAGGAAGTTTCCTGATGTCAAATTTATCAAAGCCATTTCAACAACCTGCATACCTAATTATCCTGATAGGAATCTGCCTACAATATTTGTTTACCTTGAAGGAGATATCAAAGCTCAATTTATTGGACCTCTGGTGTTTGGTGGCATGAACCTGACAATAGACGGTAAGGGCCTCTTTGAGATGGTCCAGGGCACGTGAGCAATGACCAGTGACTGGTACAGATGATGAGAGGATGGTTCTGTTGAAGAGACATGTGTCATGATGATTTGTCAAAGTCACCTTTGCCCCTGTGGGAGTGATTGCTAAAAGGGAAGAAGCACATTTGATCTCTCATTAAATGAGTCACTGGGGGCAGTTTTATCTGGGCTCTAATAATTCTGTTAAAAAGGGGGTGCACTGGATTTTAAAGTATGTATATTTAATATTAATGTCTAATATGTTTTATTTGTCCCTATAGTTGGATACATTTTAAGTTATAGCTCCAGATCTCAAGATTCATTTTTTGTTTAATTCACATGAACAGGGTGCCTGGGTGGCTCAGTTGGTTAAGTGTCTGCCTTTGGCTCAGGTCATAATCCCAGGTCCTGGAATCGAGCCCCACATTGGGCTCTCTGCTCAGCAGGGAGTCTGCTTGTTCCTTTGCCCCTTCCCCCTGCTCATGCCGCCCCCAAATAAATAAAATCTTAAAAAAAAAGATTCACAAGAAGATATTATCGATAGATGTTTATATATATGTGTGTGTGTGTGTGTGTGTGTGTATATATATATATATATACATATACATATATATATAGCCTATATACGTAAATATGTATATATATACATACACACACACACCTATGGGAATATTTTCTCAGTTGAATATCTTAGTGGCTTTTAAGTTGAATTAAAAGTTTCTTGAGTTCTGCCTCTTAACTCCTGAAGGATGTATCCTTTTATTCCTGAAGGATGTGTCTTTTTATTCCTTTCTACCTGTTACATGAGGTGTCAAAATATGTATACACTCATAACATGAAAGAGAGAACCTGAGGCCCGAGGGGATCCTCCTGAGTCACTCATTATTGAAATAAAAATGTCCACCTGTGCTTTAAGAACATATGTTAAAATATGACTTTATATACTATTTTATGTAACCGTAGAAGATATTCAACTGGGATAAGTATTAACATCTATGCACGTACATACACACAAATGTTACAACAGTTATGCATTATGCCAATGTTCAAAGGCATACTGCATTTCAAACTAAGTATATGTTTGCGTCTTACTCTGGTCTTTTGAATGTGCCATGAGGGGAGAGATGGGTGTAGGATAGTAGGTCCAGTCTTTATTTCTAGAAGAAGTCTTATCTGAGGATTAGTGAACTTATAAAATAATGATTACTGCATGTAAGTGAACAATAACATTTAATATGTACACCGATACATATAAGTGGTGGATCTAAATATATTCTTGAGTCAACAATCAGAATTAAGGTTTTTATTTTTATTTTTTTTTCAAGAAATTTGTTGAATTTTCAAAACATTCAACCAAGGTACTGAGAACTTTAAATACTGGTGTTACTGATCTCCATGGAGCACTTTAAATTAATACAACTTAAATAAAATTGGTTGTCACGTTTTAATGGAGGTACCTAATTAGCAGAATATCACTTAAACCAGGCTGTTTGCTGTAGAGTGTCTCATATAGTCCCTTAGTTCTGCCTGGGTTCTTTTCTGCAGTGGAAAATACATCCCCTGATTTCACCTCACAAGGTCTCACACCCATGTGGAGTTTCATTGATTATAAGAGAGTAACATACAGGAACCAAGGCTTTAGTCACTGGTTCTTTATTTTCCTGGTACTGTTTTTATACTTGGAGCAAATGTATAAGTTCTAGGATGTCATCATACATTTATCCTTTGATTCTAATAGAGATACTAGACATGAGGCCTAAGAATTTCCTTGTGTTAACTGAAGTTAGATTTAATGATTAGTTTGCCAGCAGGACTGTGAAAAGTATTTCCTTTAAATGTTTCATGCTGATTTCTTTCCTGGGAAATTGTGCAAGTCGAGAAACAGTAATCATTAGAAGATAGGTTTAGTCTTATGTTTTTTTTATTTTAGTTACCATATAGATTCAGATATATATAGTATCTCATTTGATACCGTCTTCTGAAAAAGTGAAAGTATTTTTGTTTTCCTTCTTTTTTTTTTAAATTTTTAATGATTTTTTTTTTATTATATTATGTTGGTCACCATACAGTACATCCCCGGATTCTGATGCAAAGTTCGATGCTTCATTAGTTGGTGCATAACACCCAGTGCACCATGCAATACGTGCCCTCCTTACTACCCATCACCAGTCTATCCCATTCCCCCACCCCCCTCCCCTCTGAAGTCTTCAGTTTGTTTCTCATAGTCCATAGTCTCTCATGCTTCATTCCCCCTTCTGATTGCCCCCCCTTTCTTTATCCCTTTCTTCCCCTACCGATCATCCTAGTTCTTAAAGGTATGATTTTTTGCTTTCCTTCTAGGTACCTTATAATTACAGCACTAAAATTATCATCAAATGTTACTGCATAGATTCTGCTTAGAGAAAACTGGCTTAATGGGCTTGAGGGTGAGGGTCCCGTGCTGACTGCCTTAGGTAATTTGGTTTTTCTTTATCACATAGAGTTGGAGTGGAAACTGTCAGAGTCTGGAGCAATCAAGACAGACTTGGAGGAAAACCCTAAGAAACCAATTGAAGACGCGTTGCTATCCTCAGTGCGGTGCTCCATCCCCACAAGAAGGGGTAGCGATTCTGAGGATGACTAAGACTATGGCCTCGGTAATGTGCCACACTTCTTTGATGTGACAAATCATCTGGATTTTTTTTAAAAAGGGAAAAGTAGAAATGCTTTTTGGCTTTTAGCCTTTTTATAATTATGTTTCAAATCTCATAGATCTCAGAAATCATCACTGCTGGGAATCCTATTACGTTTCTTAGAGCTCTCTTTCTAAAGTAATAACCTTTCCTTAAAAAAAAATAAAATAAAAACCAGCTATTGGTATAGCAGATGTCTATGTTTTCCTCACTTATATTTTAAGCTACAAAACTGTTCACCATTTGTCCACATATACGTAAGAGGGAATGTGGAATGTTTTTTTAATAATATGACTAAATTATACAGTGGAAAAACTTCAAACTAAGCCTTGTAGTTACATTATCATTTATTTTTATTTTATAAGGATAGCAACAGAATTATTAAAGGAATGATTGATAAGAAAAATCTTAGTATTTATCCTATTTAGAAGAAATAGACAATAATTTTTATAAAACATTGTCTTTTCAAAGCAGTAACTGAAAGATTCCAGCTTATTGCCATTTTTGGTTAAACAGTTTTTTCTAGTTAAAATAGTTTTTGTCTCAGGCTGTTGAGATACAGTTAATACTGTAAAAGACTACCTTAAATTCTTTTTTGTAAATAGATAATAAACACATAAACTGTATCTCAATTAGTAAAAAGCATCAAGGTATTTTTTGAACTAAAATCCTCAGCATTTAACACTTCTTGTCAAATAGACATTAACAGAAAAATTAGGGAAAATATTCTCTAAAGTTTATGTTGAATGATATATTTAATGCGGGTTTGAATCTTAAATATATGAATTATAGAGGTCCTGGAGTTCCTTCAGATTATATTACAAAATTTATTTTCGTTGTAATTCAAAGAGTAACAAACAGCTGTGACCCATTTTATCTGTCAGAAGTGTCTGTGTTAGTGAATATTTGTTTTTCTACATGAGAGCCAGCGCTGCTTTTAAAAATGTACTCTGTGTAACATTTTGCTTTGAAGGATTTTTCACAAAATTTTGATTGCAGGTTGATATAAGTGTGTTCAGTTCTATCACTCACATGCTAGCTAGTTCCATGGATTTGTGGGAGAGCTGCCTTCTTTGATTTTCTGTTGTTAGCTGACATTAAAATGAAATGCTGTGGGAAGAGTAAAGGTGAAAAGTTTGAGTGCTGCATTTGCTTGAGAGCTGCAGTGCGCACAGCTCTCGAGAGAACAGTGCTTGAGTGTGCTGGTGGGCAGTGTCCACTGTGATGGGAAACCGCAGGTTTTATTCTGCTGTGGAGCCCATGCAGTATGTAGTTCTAAGTATTCACTATGCCACTTTGATCTTTGTAAGTATGAAAACTGTCTCATCGTCTTGCCTTCATACTGGGCTGAGGTTGGTAGTGTGAGCTCCACGCCAGCTCCAGTGCCTCTAGACGTGGCTGATGAGCCCTGTCTGGCCACGTGGTACCCAGGCCCCCAGCAGCTGTTCAGTCATGCTGGCTGAACTTGACTTAAATAGAAACATCTCTCTCCTAAAATCAGTATTGTGATTTAGAACCTGACCTGCAAATTTCTATGAGGTAGTTAATTTTGGGAGACTTTGCCATAATATTTACCACTAATTTTCATGTGGAGCATTTGTGACGTGACAGAGGTGATACAGTTCGATGCTTAAGCATTGAGTTCATCTAATTCCACAGCAGAAGCACACAGTGATCAGGGAAAGCAAACAAGAAGGATACCTAGAGTCTGTCGTCCAGTGTTCGGAGGAAAGGATTATGGGGAAGGGCGTTAAGCAAGTGCTAGGTAGCCCTTTCTTAAGTGATTGGTAAGAAATGGTTCTGGAAAGTTGGGATAATAATTGGGAGAAGTGAATTGGAGTAAGACTATATAATCAAATACAATTGATTCTTCCTTATTTTCCTCATTTCTAGAGGAAGAAAATGATGTGGATGAGTTGTCTACGCCCGTCTCATTGCAAGCCTAAATTTATAGCCTCACTCCCCAAGTTTGCAGAGTGTTGCTTTGGCAGGTGTCTGCCACAGAGCTTCCAGGGTGGGTGGCTCAGAAACACTTCAGAAAAGTTGTACTGCGTACAAAAGGGACTTTAGGAGAGTTATGAGAGGAATGTTAAGAGGGGTGTCCTCTGTCACCAATGCCTAAATTTTTTTTTTGTCATTTGTTACCTTCAACTTTAGATTCAGTTTTCTTACGTAACGAGACCAGATTTTGACAAAGTGCTTTTCAAGTGTGACAGGCCAAATGTGTTGTGACTGTGTTGCCTACTTTAGAAACATGTTCCTATGAAATGCTTTTGTCCTGCTTATGGAAACCAGTTACTCATAAATATAACCTTTCTGACGTGGCTTTCAACACGCATTTTTGATACTGTTTACATTCATACAGCAGATGGTCCAGGCTTTCTGCCTTCTGCACGCCAACCCCTCCCACCACAACTCAGTGACCTCCACGGAGACCTTGTCACTTGCGTGCTACGAGGAATCTCCTTGGCTTCCAGTCTTACCACCCCATACCTACATAGTGGTCTGTCTTCTCTTTCTGTTCCATTCAGTCTCCATTGAAGATGTGTCTGTGCTCCAAGTTTAAACCCTCCCTCTGCTTTTGACCTTATTCTCTCCCACATTGTTTAGGACTTCCTTCCAGTGAATTATCATCTTGATTTCAGTCTCTCCCTTGATGAGGAGCCTCAGACAGTGTTTAGGTTCTGTGGCAGAGACTACTACTTGCCTATCAAGCATCCAGGATTCTCCAGTTCTACTCCCAACAGCAGTGGGATCAGCTAAAAGATTAAACTTCTAGCCTCCCTGGAGCTACGGATTGCCAGACGGAAGGTGGACAGAAGTTGGCCAGGCAAGCTGAAGAGGGACAGACAACTGGCATGTGCCCCTTTTGGACTTAACCCCGTTTACTTTCTGACAGAAGTGTACATGTGATTGCAGCCTACTTGGACCAACGGGTCTCTTTATAAAGGCAAAGCTGAAAAGAACATTCCTGATGACATTGTGGAGCCACTATAAGCCGGCTCTTGACTGCCTTCTCCGGACTTCTGTTACTGGGAAAGAAATAACTTCCACCCTGGTCTCTTAGTAGCAGCTGATACATTTCCTGATAAAGTCACCTGCCCATTGCCAAAGGAAACTTCAGCCATTCTAGCTTTCTACTCCTCACCACTTTCACATTGCTTGACAAAACAGAAGAGCAGTCTAGATTTCCTGCCCTTTACTTCATCAGTGTTGCCTTTCAGTAATGTCATGAATTAGACTTTAGGACTATATTTCCAATACGTGAAGGACTAGATACTCTGAACAACTTGCCTGATAATAACTCAAAATGTTGGATAAAAGGTTTTTTTAATGTTCTTAAATTGTCGCTGAACTGACAAGAAAGAAAAGCATTCTCAGTGTTCAAAAGCAATTTGAATTCTCAGTACTTGTGGTCTAAAAACTCAAACCAAGTTCTTAAAGTGGTCCTAAGTCGGTAGTGCCCCTGAGCTCATGGCTAAAGCAACTGCATATCCATGCTGTAAGAATACAACTTTAATTTATTCCTCAAACACTTCTTACAAATGAAGCTCCAAAGGAACGTGAGCTCATAGTCCTAAATCACTAACACACACAAAATCACAGGATGCCTCAAAATAAGGTATCCTGAAGGAAAGCCAGTGGAAAACAATACAGTCAGACTTGCAAAGACTGGATGGTGGAATTTTCAGGTCTAAGATGAACACTTTTTTTTTTTTAAGATTTTATTCTTTATTAGAGAGAGAGTGAGCGAGCTTGAGCGGGTTAAGGGAGCCCAATGTGGGGCTGGATCCCAGGATCCTGGGATCCATGACCTGAGCCAAAGGCAGATGCTTAACTGATTGAGCCACCCAGGCGCCCCAAGATGAATACATTTAGTATGTATTTAATAAGAGTAAAGAAAAAGAGTTCCTTATATTAAAATAAATCCCATTTCAAATAACCAGTGGAAGAGAGAATGGACTGGAAAGTAGAGCCAAATAATTATCCAGTAGATAACAGAGATAAATAGGTAGAAATGTAAAAATTAGGAGAGATGTGGAGTGACTGAGAAGGTCTAACATGTGTCTTAGAATTTTAGAAGGAAAGAATTAAAAATTGGCAATATTTGAAGAGATAAAGATAGATTTTCTAGAACCAGTGAAAGATACCAACCTTCAGAAACCTATACAAATCCCAAATGATTACATATAATAAATCAACACTTCCGTGTGTATATACATATGTATAATGTGTGTGTGTGTGTATGTAAAACTGCAGAATATCAGATTTGTATAAGCAGAACAGTCGTATTACCCACAACAGAGTAGCTATAAGGCTTACTGATGTCTCAGCAGCAAGGAAAACAAAAAAGACTAGTAGTATCATCAGTGGGCTAAGAAAAAACAACAAAAACTGCTAAGAATTAGTACCCAGCAAAGCTATATTTCGGGAATGAGGATGAAACTTCTGACGGAATGAGTGAGTTTAGAAGATGAGTGGTGCGGGGACACCTGGATGGCTTAGTCACTCAGGTCACAATCTCAGGATCGTGGGATTGAGCCCCATGTTGGGCTCCACACTCAGCATGGATTCTGCTTGAGATTCTTTCTTTCCCTGTGCCCCGCCCTACCCCTGCACTCTCACTTCAAAACAAAACAAAACGAAAAACAAACAAAAAACAATGCAGAAAGACAACCATCTGATGAAAGGTCTGAGGTTCAATGAAAGGTGGTGACCAAAAAAACGTGGATAAATCTGAACGAACATTGACTTAAAAGAATACAAATAATGCCTTATTTGTGATATTGAAAGCAAGATGGAACTAAAAAATAGGATAAAATAGGGTACAAGATGAAGGCTTCGTTGGAGTTCAAATGTTCTTAGACCCTTAAGCATTCAGGAGGTTGGCAAAGATATCCACGTAAAAAATTTCAAAGTAACAGTAAAAGAAAATGAGTACATAACTTTTAAAGTAGTGGGGGTGTGGGTGTAGAGGGACCTCAGTTAATTTAAAAGAAGACCAAAAGAAAAAATAAAAAGGGCAGAACCGTAGAAAGTCCAAAATGCTGGAAATAAATGTAAATGGATAATACTCCTACTAGTCTTACCATATGATCCAGAAGTCATGCCTGTAGCTATTTAGCCAACTGATGTGAAACATATCCATGCAAACACCTGCACACAGATGTTGCTAGCAGCTTTACTTATAATCACCAAAACAACCAAAATGTCTATCAATAGATAGATATGGCTATCAATAGATAAACAAATTGTGGTACATTGACGGAAAGGAATGTTGTATGACACTAAAAAGAAATGAGCCATCAAGCCACAAAAAACATGGATGCTAAGTGAAATAAGCCAGTCTGAAAAACCTAAATACTCTGTTATTCCCATTATATGGCATTCTGGAGAAGACAGAACTATGGAGAAGCTAAAAAGATCAGAGGTTGCCAGAGGATTGGGGGAGGATGGACGGGTTGAATAGATAAAGCACATGGAATTTTTAGGACAGTGAAACTATTCTGAACGACATCATAATGGTGGAGATATGACAATATGCATTAGCCAAAGCCCATAAAACTTTATAGCACAAAGAGTGAGTCTTAATGTATGCATATTTAAAAATACTCATTTAGAGAGGAGATGCCTGGGTGGAATGCAGGATGTGACAAAGCAATCTAACTATTACAAATGTGTGAATCCATCTAGTGGAAAGGGTTTTGGGGAAGGGTTCTGACCTAACCTTGGAAATGAGTCGTTAGAAAGGCAAAAGTATCTCTGCATAGGCACTGTATTCTAGTTGATAGTTATTTCTCACAGCAGTGTGGGTTAACAATTCTGATACTGCTAGAATATATACTAGAACTATTAAATACATGGATAGCAGATGGTGAGAGCCAGGTTTCACTGTAGAGTGTGAGGTTATAGACAGCAAGGAGAGGAGGTTAAAAATGATCCATGGGTTAATGGATTAGAGTTGGAGACATCAGGATAAACTGTTTAGTTTAATATAGATACAGATGATTATATATTTAAGTAGTGAACATACACAGGCTAGTAAACACATTTTTTTCATTGTTCCATCAGCTGAAGGGGCCTAAAAGCAATGACACCCCAGGAGCAAGGACCACACCTGATCCTCAGATACTGGTTTCTAATACCATTATCCAAAAAGCAAGTAGGGCTCTTTAGACAAATGGCTGATTCTAAAACTGGAACAGAAAATATATAAGATTAGCCTGGAGCATCTTGTAGCACCAGAAAGTAAATGTTAAAAACAAAATGGGGGCACCTGGGTGGCTCAGTCGGTTAAGCACCTGCCTTTGGCTCAGATCCTGATCCCAGTATCCTGGGATCAAGCCCTGAGTTGGACTCCTTACTCAGTGGGGAGTCTGCTGCTCCCTCTCCCTCTCCCTCTGACCCTCACCCCTACTCATGCTCTCGCTCCTGCTCTCTCTCTAATGAATAAATAAAAAATCTTAAAAAAACAAATGCCACAATGATAGGAATATGTCAAAAGGATGAAAGAGCCAATTAAAAGATCTAACGGCTAAATCTGGAACCCTTTGAGCAACAGAGCAAATATTGGATTATAACCTAAAGCATAAAGTAATCCATGAGTCCATACTGATAAATGATTGAATAGATACGTGGGGAAGAAGAGTCCATTTCTCATGCAGAATCCTAAATCATTCATGTAGTTACTCTGGACTTAAGATATTCCACTCTTAAGCATGGGTTCACGTAATGATTTCCTTCCAAAGTTTATAATATGGAAAGCTGGGTGAGAAGAGCAACCTTACAGAGACAAACACTGTCTCAGGCAGTGATCAAGGTCAAAGTCAACAGCGATGTCATTTCTTATTATGGACCCTGGATATGATATGAAAATGCTACTTTACTTCTTTGATCTTCTTTACAAACATTTGACAAATCCCAACTGAGGAACATTCTACAAAATAGCTGATCAGAACTCCTCAAAACTATCAAGGTCATTAAAAACAAAAATCTGAAAAAGTGTGACAGCTAAGAGATACCTAAGAAGACAGGACTACTAGATGTAATGTGGTGTCCTGGATGGGATCCTAGAATAGAAATGGAATAGTAGCTAAAAACAAAAGAATTCTGAATAAAATATGTACTTTATGAATGATTATGAATGATTATCAGTGTTGATTTGGTCATTATAACAAATGTACCATACAAATATAATATGTAGTGGAGAAACTGGGTATGGGTTATATGGGAAATCTGTACTTTATTCTTAATTTCGCTGTAAATCTAAAACTATGCCCCCAAAATAAAGTTTTTTTTTAAAAAAATATGGTGGCTCATGAATCACAGCAAAATGGAAATTGAAACTATTGTAAGTAAGGTAGTGTTCATTTCTTGATTGTAATAAAAGGCACAGGTCTTAGTTTGGATCTGCCCAAATGCAGAGCCTGAGCCAAGGATTTGAGTGAAGAATTTGAGAGGAGTTCTCAGGGTTCAGGAGGCAGGAAGGTGAGAGAGAGGCAGGGACCGGGAAAACCCAATATAAGGCTGAGAATCAGGTCCATGATGCAGGTAGACAGTAGGAACTTAATCCCTTTAGGACCTCAAAGAAGCCTTCAGTTGTCTACCTACTGATAGGAGCCTGAGTTATTTATTTCCCAATCCTTCCCACCCCTTGAAGCCTGCTTCAAGAGGAGTTAATTCCCCTGCACTTCCGGTCTGTGCATGTGCGAGGACTGGGCAAGTGTGTGTGCCTGGGAGGCAAGCCTGGGCAGACAGACATGGTGGTGTGCCTTCTAGCTGGGATGCTGGTGGTACAGGATGAGTCTGAGCATGCATGGAAGTTAGTCCTATTGTATATATTTGAAAGAGCTTTCTTAGACATTCAGATATAGATTCTTGTCACATACCACTCTTGTGCACAGATAAAAAGGGAAATAGAAGCAAAACGCATTGAATAAGGCATTCCTAAAGTGGCCTGAGTCCAGCTCTGACACCATGTTCTGCTAGGTTTGAGCGGCACTTCTTGATCCAGCCAGAAGGTGGAGAGCGATGACAGCGTGATCACTTGCCGCTAGCCTGGCCAACAGCGACTGCAAGATGCACCCTGACCTCAGGGATGTTACAAATGAGGGGAACCTGTGCTTAGCATTGGTGAAGTGAGGTTGTTATATCTCACAGTGGCTTATTTTAACTTGACCATTCTAGCTTTTAGGTTTGAGAGTAGATCATTAACTCATTTGTGTTTATTGACATTTAAAATACTGAAAATACAAATTTCCTAATAGGAAAAATGCTGTTACTCTTCCTTACATACTGATTAAAGTGAATACAGTTTTTTTTCAATTAAAATCCAATACTGCTTTTTTAAGTATCTCTCTCTTAGATGGTGATGAAAAGTTTTTAAAGAAACATTTAAAAATACCTATATATTTCATGGAGTGCCTGGGTGGTTCAGTCGGTTAAATGTCTGTACTCTTGATTTTGGCTCAGGTCATGATCCCAGTGTCATGGGATCGAGCCCCACATCCAGTTCCGTGCTCAGCATGGAGTCTGCTTGTCCCTCTCCCTCTGCCCCCCCCCCCGCTCATGCTCTCTTAAATAAATAAATAAATAAAATCTTTAAAAAATACATACATATTTCATAAAAAGCTGTAGTTAGTAAGTTAACAAATCAACCCTTTGCCTTTTAGTAAATGTTATAGAAAAGAATAAATAACTTGCAGCTTTTTGTTTTATCCTGGGATTTGAGATATCCCAGTGAAATAGTATAGTAAACACACATAAACACACACTAATGCAAGCTATCCTGTACCGGCCTCTGCTGTAATTGCAGTAAACCCAACCAAAGTGTAGATCGGTCAGCCTCAGGTTGTCTCCTAAGTTACTGACTTGGGGTCCCAAAGGCTTTCTGATTCTGCTTTGGTTTCCCAAAGCTACTGGGAAGACAACGTGAGAAGTACAGTACACTTGGCAGTTATTATCTGTAGTGTAAATTGATGCAGTTCCCAAACCGCACTGAGGTTTTCCGGTTCCCCACAGCAAGTGCACAGGAGTGGGATATTCCGTTTTCAAGGGAAGCACAGCAATGCTGCAATTTGTCAAACACCGCAGGAAATACTAGCTCAAATAGTTCACATTAAGCATTAGCTTGTCCTGCATTCCTTTTGATGATGTCATATCTTTCCAAAGCAGGGTTTTTGGCAGTTGGTGCGATAAAAAC
Source organism: Ailuropoda melanoleuca (assembly GCF_002007445.2). Taxonomy (NCBI): domain Eukaryota; kingdom Metazoa; phylum Chordata; class Mammalia; order Carnivora; family Ursidae; genus Ailuropoda; species Ailuropoda melanoleuca. The sequence goes on along the minus strand of NC_048221.1, from coordinate 66,171,874 downwards.
AGGTACAGCTCAAAAATCAACAAGGAGCAGGGAATGAGGGTGACAACATCTGATCAGATTTCAAGGTTGGGCAAGGTGCAGAGCCAACAGGCAGTCACATCACATTAATAAAAAATGAAGTAAGTATATTATTTTGTATTCAATGTTTATGTTTTCCCACATAGCTAAAAGTTTTTAGAACATCATTGCTTATTTGTTTGGCACTAACTACTTAATAAAAGAAATGATTAGATATTTCCTTTTTTTCTTAGGGGCACAGTGAAAAAATTACTGAGCCATGAACCAATGGAAGTTTAGGAATCTCTAAGTTAATAAATTGGTATTCCGGTTTATAATTAAATCTGAAGTCATGTTGGTTGATTCAGATCCATCCTTGAGATATGATTACCCCTGAGTCAACTCAACAAAGGATATTCTTGACTCTGTCAGGATGAGTACTGTACCTTGAAACCTGCAGTGACTCCAAATTACCCCACAGGTCCAATCTTCATGGAGCAGACAGCTTTTTCTTTATTATCACCTGCAGCAGAGCTGGTGGCTTGTTACCATGTCTTGGATTTCCTCATGTGTAACAAGCATCCAAATAATATGGTTACCGTGAGGACTAAATGAGCTAGGATTTATAAAGTACTTAGAACAGTTTGCTGATGTTTTATTGTTGTTGGTGTAGCAGTAATAGTAGCCGTCGTTGACATCATCATGGTAATCCTCACCAGCATCCTATTTTTTTTTTTTAAAGCGTTCCTCAATGCTTTGCCATCCTGATAAATTCACTCATTTGACATTGATTGTTGGGCCCTAATACTTGCAATTATAAACGTCCCAGAAACTCTTAAGGTAAAGTTTGTTTGTACAATTTGGGAAGAGTCTGAAATCACTTATTTGGGCAACTTTGGGGCATTTTCTTCCCTTTTACATTTCCACTGCTTCACAATCCTCCTTGTATAATCTACTTTTTTTTTCTGTGCTCTTTTACATTTTCTTACTATGATAAGAAATACCCATCTCTCTCTCTCTCTCTCTCTCTAGGTTATCCTTTATTTTCTTGGGGTCCTAGCAAGTAAGTCTTAGTATAAAGCATTGGAGGATTTTATATTTTTATGGTGTGATATGTATCACTTTCCAAGACAGCTCTCCTCCATGTGGATTAAATGCTGTGTTTTTGCATTGATTTTTCTCTATCTAATGTCTCCACTGCAAATTGGCTGATGGGGAAATCTCAGACTATTCTTCAGTCCTCTGAATGGATGCACCCTCTAAACTACAGGATGGCTTTAACATGGAAAGAGAGGGGATCTGAGCCACATCAGGCCATAGTACTGGGCTATGTAGCATTTGGGCCTTTCCTCTTCTCTTTGGGGATTCTAAAATGTGGATTCTTTTAGAATCACGTATAGCTTGTAGCAGCTCATGATCACATTCAGAGAGTGGGATGATCGCTGGGGCTCAAGGCACATTTCCCATTTTTCATTGTGTTAGAATGAGTATGAGAGAGAAATAGAATCAAACAGGAGCAGGACATGAAGCAGAATGAAAGCTCTCTGAACGAGAGAACTCCCTCCCAGGCTTCTTGTTTTATCTCTCCCAGCTTTGCCACAGCAGGTCCTGCAGCTGATATTCCTGGCAGTGAGAGGTCTTGGGAGAATGAACTTTGAGTGTCAGTGGATATATATTTGTATGCTTGTCAGTGAATAGTGGAAGAGTAGGGGTGGGCACTCTTCAAAATGAATTCTAAATTGTACAGGATCTGTCTCTCACGAGTTTGTAGCATGTGGCTTATGTCAAATAGGCACAATTCCCGCCTTCTCCCAGTGTCCACTGGTAGCTGTGACCTGCCAGAGTTCTTACCCCAAAACTAGTAGACACATCGTTTAAGGAAAGAAAAAAGAAAGGGAGAGAGGCTAAAGAGGGAGAGAGGGAAGGAGGGAAGGAAAGGTGGAAAAGGAGAGAGGTGGAAGGGGAGGGGAGTAGAGGAGGGAAGAGCCTGTGAATTTGGTTGGCAACTACTTTTAAGTTCGCAAATAGAACAGTAGGTGGGTAAGGGAAGCTACTTATGCCCTTTTTATCCAGGGCTTTTATTTGTTTGGAAAGGATCAACCAAAGGGATCATTTTTGATTGATACCTAGAGTAGAGGAGACATCTGCACAGGATTTTTGCATAAGCTACTGGCAACACGATCAGTTTGACCCCATCGTTTTAGGAAAAACTTTTAAATGGCAGGAGTAGAGTTTAGGAAAGAGAGTGTCTGCTAAAAGACCACAAAGCATTAGCCTTTATTGATCAGGATCTGCTAGTGGGTGTATATAAATGTTTACAGAAGCAAAGAAATCCAATGCCTAAGAGCTCCAAAGGGCTCTTGAAGGCCACTGTCACGCAGCGTCCTCTTTTGGATATAGCAGGCCTGCTGAGTAAGCGCACAAGAACTCGAGGAACTCAACGTGTACCCAAATAAAATGACTGCTAAGCAAGGGCTTGCAGCTCTGAGAAGCAATCACTGGCTGTGTGCATGGCTGCAGCAATGTAAATTAGCCCCTGCCTGGGGCCTGTGAAAAATCAGGTCAGGACCAGGAGTCACCACGAGGCCGAGGCCGGTCTGAAAGATGCATAATGAACTTACCCGTTCCTCAGGGCAAAGTATCTTTCTATTAGTGTTTTCTTGAGGTGTGCAAAATAGGTGGGCTTCCCTGGAGTGTCTGATCGTATCTTAGCAAGGCAAAGTAGAAGGGAAGAAAGGATGCTGAGTGGATGCTGGGGCCTGTAGTGTAGGTAGAGCTGACACATAAAGTTTTGTCTCCAAAGATTTGGGCAGAACCTAAGTACCTACTAAGTGGCTTGAGAATGTGCATTCTGAGCTAGATCACCTCAGTTTGTAGGCTTCTTGGTAGCTGTGCAACCTTAGGAAATTTACTTAACTTTTCTGAGCTTCAGTTTCCTTAACTGTAAAATATATGGAATAATAGTATAGGCTTCACAGGGCTGTTATGAAGGTTAATATTATAATACAAATGAATATTTGTATCTTGCTTAGGACAGGGCTTCACACAAAGTAAGCACTAGCTAAGTGTTTATTACATGAACTCATACATCAGATATGGAGTTCCAATTGCTACTACTTTCCACCAACCCACCACAAATCTAATGACCTAAACAGCTGCCCTTTTGTTCTCACAAATTCCGTGGATCAAGACCATGGTGGTGGTCAGGGCTTGCACAATGTTGGTCGGTGAGGAAGACTTAAGATGCTGGGAGCAACTTCGGTGGCTGGAGCCTCTTCACTCACATGTCTGGGGCCAGGTGGGGGTAGCTCGAAGGTTGGGCTCCTCTGGAACACCTACTCATGTCTTGGTCATAGCCTGGTTTTGTGCATCCTGATAGCTGGGTTCTGGGAGGGAGTGTCTGAAGAGCGGGTGAGGACAGCTAGAAGGAAGCGATGTAGCCTTTTGTGATCTAGCCCTGGACATCACAGGGAGTCACTCCCATTACATTGTACTGGTTGAAGCTGTCGCTTGCCAGCTCAGAATTAAGGGGAGGTGACACAGACTCTACCTCTTTATGGTAAATAATGGGACAGGAGAGCCTCAACAGCCCCATTAGCTTTGGTAGTCCCCAGTGGATTGCTCAAGTGGGCAGAACTGTCACCCGGGATTCTTCCAGAAGAGCAAAAGCCCTGGATTGACTTTCATCCCTCCCACTAGGTGGGCGTCGCTGAATGGAATCTACAAATCAGTGCCCCTTTCCATAGGGATTGTGGTGCAGGACTTTCAAGTGACTTGCAAGACCACAGAGCCAGGACCAGGATCTTGTTCTCCATTTACTGCCTCCTAGCACAGTGGCTGATACAGCCCACTACCTGAATTTGAGGCTGAGTTGCTATTCTTATCTCACTGAGGTTGCCTGTGCTCCATTGTTTTAATTACAGGCTGTTATTTCATTTAAAAAATCAGTGATAGGATTAAGGGTACTGTCATTTTAAAAGCCAGACTCCTGGCCTGAAAACTCGTCAGTGAATCAGAGGACAAATGTTCCCATTGTGCTGGTTAAAAATAGGAGCTATGGAAAAAGTGACAGAATGAGATGAATGCCATTAAAGTGTAATTACATTTACTGTAAATGTGAGCCTTGGGAAGAGTCTATTCTAGGCAGAGAAGCTCCACCAGAGCCTGGGACGTGGAAAACCCAAGGCCCCCGCTGATAACTGCTTTTATGTTTTGAATTTTTATAGTGTATATTGTTACGGATTGTTCTTACTGTCCATTAGCCTTGTTAGGGGTATTAGAAAGAACTATGTCACTCCAAAGGAAAATAAGAACCATATAGTTCACCTTGAATCTCAGAATGTAGCTTTTCCATTGTGCTCACAAGGCAGTGCTTCTGTATATCTGTTTCATGTATCTATCAACCTATATAGCTATGTGTTTCTATATATCTATCTCTTGCCTCAGCAGCCAAGTGTATGTAGTAGCTGGAGTGGACATATTTGAAAGTCAGGGCTTCATTGTTTTTTTTTCTCTGATTTTATTTATTTTTTTTTAAAGATTTTATTTATTTATTTGACAGAGATAGCGACAGCCAGCGAGAGAGGGAACACAAGCAGGGGGAGTGGGAGAGGAAGAAGCAGGCTCATAGCAGAGGAGCCTGATGTGGGGCTCGATCCCATAACGCCGGGATCACGCCCTGAGCCGAAGGCAGACGCTTAACCGCTGTGCCACCCAGGCGCCCCTTTTTTCTCTGATTTTAAAACAATACATTCTTGCCATATAAAAATATTAAAAATATACAAAGACAGTAAACTATTCTAAATACACATGGATAAAGTACTGTTCACATTTTGATGAACATCCTTTCAAGTCACAGTGTTTTTGTGAATTTAGAGGTAGTTCTAACATTTTTATTGCTGTTGTTAAAGCTTAGAAGTATATTCTGGACATATTTTAATAAGACAGAGTTACATCTTGATGTCTAATGGCTAACTGGTATTCCATAGGATCAACGTACTATAGTTTATTTAATGATGCCACTAGGTGTTATAATGAGCCAAGTATTACTTTGGTCTGTAGCTAAAAATATTCCTTCACATAATTGAAAGGCAAATGATATCAAGTTTATATATATATATATATATATATATATATATATATATATACACACACACATATATACACATACATATTATATTGTATTATATTACATTATATTATAAATACATGTTTTAGTTTAAGAAGCCCAACTCTATTTTTGCTTCCCAAATGGTTATCCAGTTGGGATTTATTTTTTAAAGCTTGGTTGGAGAAGTAGAGGGAAAAAAGGGCTGAAGAAAGCAGAGGCTAAAAAGCAGGACTGGGTTCTCTTTCTCAGTCTCCTTTCCCCAGCATCCTTTCTCCACACAGGAGGCATAAGGGAAGCCAGGGTGGCTTTAGGTGCTAACTTTCCAGGAATGTTGGCTGAAGCCAGAAATAATTTTGGGACAATACCCTGAAATTTGGACCCCAAATTAGCTTGAAAGGGAATGGTATACAGGATGATGTTATGAGGTAGCTCAGGTAATAGGGTTTTCACTTCCCTCAGAAGCTGCTCTTCTCCACACTGAGTCCCTGGCCGTTGGGGCTGCAGCGTCTTCGTTTGTCTCTACGATGGTGTAACGTTAATGTCAATACCGACTCTGCAGTGGTGAGCAGCACTTGGTGCCTCTGGCCTAAAATCCCTCGAGAATAGGTACTGACCAGCTCCTCTAAGTGTCCATCATGCACATGGTCCCTGGCACCTAGCTGTCTCTCAGAAGGCCTTTCCTGGAACAAAAGGAAATGCACTTAGGTAATTTTGCGCATTCTGTTGGGTTTGCAATGGAGACTAGTCACCACTAGGTGTCGTAATGAGTCAAGCAAAATATGGGCTCATAGCTAAAAATTATCCTTTTACTGTATTCATTTTTATGCATGCATTCACTTTTTCAGGAATCATGTGTTGAGTGTCTACTGCATGCCAGGCACTGTGCTGGGTACTGGAAATCATGCCCTCACTGAGATCCTGGGCCTGGTTGGCAAGAAAACCACAGTAGATGCTGAGACAAGGGCAAAAGCCCTGTGAAGACACACAGGACAGACACCTGATTATGCCTGAGTAATGTGAGTGGCTTCTGAGAGAGGTGGCTTTGAAAATGAGTCTTGAAGGATAAGGACAGGTAAGAAGTTCAATTCATTATTCTAAAAACACTTTCTCTTGGTGAATTTAGAGCAGAAGGGTGACCTGGAAGCTGGTCCAGGTTTTACTCCTATTGAGGACTGAACTTTTAAACTTGTCAGGAAGTTCTGGCAAAGGTTTGGTGTTAATTTCTTTTACTGTCTGGATGTATGTTGTAGTTCAGAATTTAGATTTCTGAGTTTTCACACTATCAATAAGACTACATTGAAGTTCCCCTCGTTGGGCCCTGATCACTATTAGCAAACAGTGAAAGTCGGTCAGGTCAGAGAGTTGTGTGGTTAGTACTGGGCTAGGCCAGAATCCTGGTCAGGGACCAATACCAGGAAACCTGCAGTGGGACTTACCCCAGGGCCTGGTCCTGCCAGAGAGTGACACCGTGATGGATACAAATGGAGGGTGCTTGGTAACAGTGAGGCCCTGGGGCTTGGGCCTGAACCCCAAAGAAGTTAAGTTCACTCCTGGAGGCCTGTGTCAATGGGAGAAGGCAGTCTCCAGATCATCCCACTTTCCTCCAGGTGGATCTCAGGTCTCCTGAGGCAGTTCCTCCCCAGGTGCCCTGGGTGTCTGTGGCAGGGTATCACTCAGTCCGCTGGCAAACCGCATCTACCTTTCCTAGATGGAGGCTGAGCCCTTTGCAATGGAGGGAGCCTGCTTTTATTCCATTCCCTGCAACCGAACTCCACACTGGGTTCCTGCCAGAACCCATGACAGCTCCCAAGCTAGACTACTCCCAACAAGATCATTGCCCAGGCTCTGTGCGGACCTTCTTGGTAACAGGGAACTTGCCAAGACAGCCTGTTCTAGTCAGTACACGTGGTTCTTCTTTTAAAATTGTGATAAGATATACATAACATAAAATTTACTATTTTTTAAGTGTACAGTTCTGTGGAATTAAGTGTGTTCACATTGTTGTGCAATCATCACCACCATCCATCTCCAGAACTTTTTTTTGTCTCCCCGAATTGGAACTCTATGTCTGTTAAACACTTCCCCCCTTACCTCCTCCACCTAGCCCCTGGCAACCACCATTCTGCTTTGCATCTCTGTGCATTTGACTATTCTAGTACCTCAGGTAAGTGGAATCATACGGTGTTTGTTCTTTTGTGCCTGGCCTATTTCACCTAGCATAATGTCCTCAAGTTTCTGCCATATTGTAGCACAGGTCAGAATTTCCTTACTTGTTAAGACTGAATAATATTTCAGCGTATGCATAGGCCACATTTTCTTTATCCATTCATTTGTCAATAGATACTTGGGTTTCTTTCACTTTTGGCTACTGGCAATAATGCTATTATGAACATTGGTGTACTGGTATCTGTTTTGAGTTTCTGTTTTCAATTCTTTTGGCTATGCATCCGGCTATGCTGGATTATATCATAACTCTATGTTTAATTTTTTGAGGAAATGCTGTACCATTTTCCACGATGGCTGCACCATTTTACTTTCCTACCAACAAGAAACAAGGATTACATTTTCTTCACATCCTCACCAACCCTTGTTATTTTCAGTTGTACACGTGGTTCTTTGAACTGAGCCAAGATCCAGTACCTTCCACCTTCTCCTAGCATTGCTTAGGTTGTGAACTACCTGGGCTAAATCTGGTCTTCATGGTGTAAGAAAGCCTTGGTCTATTACTGGAAAGTGCTCCAGAGGGTATGTGTCCCTGGAAGGTCCCTCAGGACTGGGGACAGATAGCCCGATATAATCTGATCGTCACAGAGTGATGGAGGACCACAGCTTCCTTTGTCCTGGGCACTTTGCTTATGTTTCTGCAAGGTTTGCGTTTGTTTTGCTCACAGCCTGGCACATGCTGGCTCATATGGAGCTGTGTCAATTAAGATATCCAGACCTTGGAACAGGAGCTGTGGTGAGACCAGGTAACTCCCAACCCACCCCGTACAATTTGATTCCTTGTGTTTTATGAAGCAATATCTGACACGTACAGAGGTACATATATAACAGGTATTACATTCATGTAAATAATGAGGCATAGTAATCAAATGAATGCTCATGAACTTGCCATCAGTATAAGAACTAGAATATTACCAATATATTGGGAACTACCATGTGCTTCTCCCCGTCCTATATCCATTTCACTCCCAGAGGTGACCACTCTCCTAGATACCTTTTTTTCATTATTCTGTTCATTTAAAAATAGCTTCTCTATGTCTATATGTATCACTAAATAATATATCATGTCATTTTACTGGTTTTTAAGTTTTATAAGTATGTTGTCTATTGCAACTTTCTTTTCCCACTCAACTTTATGTTTCTAAGATTTGGCCATGTAATTGTGTGTGGCTAGAATTCACTCATTTTACTGCAGTGTCCTATTCCTTTTTTGTGTCTACCACATTTTGCTTACTTACCCCCCCTTTTTTTTTCATAGATGAGCATGTGGGTTATTTCCAGTTTGGGGCTGTTGCAAACAGTGCTGCAGCTAGGTACCCATTTATTGCTTCCCAACTCCAAATCCACGCTTCTCTGCCCTGCTTTGTGATGCTGGATCTGGACCCTGTAAACATTTTGTTGTTGTTGTTAGATTTGTCAATAGAAGGTTCTGGAGAGACATGGTAGAAGGAAAAGGCTTCTATTCTTGCTTGGTTGCAGGTGCTTTCTTTCTGGCTTCTATGGCATGGTTGCCAGTGGTGTGTGTGACACTCAGGGGCTCTTACCTTCTTCCATCAAGACTTGCTGACACCTTGGAGAGGCTTCCTGTTCACCAGCCTTGGCCCAGGCTACGTACCAGAAGTGGCCCTGAAAACCCCATGAGCACCCTCTCCTTGAGGTCTGAGTCCAGCCAAGTTGGCACCTTTCTTGGAGCTCGCCCTTAGTCCTACAGAATTCTTTAGAGTTCTTTTAACCCTTCTCAGTAGTGAATCTCTTGTTACTAGTTAATACACTTCTATGTTACACTTTTCCTGTTCAAATTACTGATGTGATTTCTGTCTCCTGTTTGCACCCTGACTGATACAATATGCACATGGGTCCTTTGGTGCCTGAGGACTGAGGGAGGGAGACTGTAGCTGGAGGTGGCAGGTGCAGTGGCCCCACTGTACATGGTATCAGATTGGCTCATCTCATTGCCTCTCTGCCCTTGGAGCTGGTGGCTGGCACCATCAGGCTGGCTTTGAGCTCCAGGCTCTCAAGAATACATACTTACTGTTGGTTTTAAACCTCAGTCATTACTGCAAAATGATCTTCCAAAGGGATCATTAACTTTAAAAAATCAACTTTAAAAAATACCCTCATTTGTAGCTAATAGCTGAAATTCACCAGAATTCTGGAAACATCAGCAAGGGTGGCCCAGCCATGCTTAGGTTCCACCATCTTTTGAATGATGCTCTACTCAGTCTCACTGCCTGCCATGGTGGGGAAAGGAGAAGATACCCAAACAAACTTTTCTTGCAGGAAACCCAGGGAGATGATGTTCTGGACAGAAATTTCCTCTCACTTTGCTTGGGGTAGTGGAGTTCTGACGTCACCAGCTGCCCTTGAGATCTTCTTTCATCCAGAGTTTTTGTTCCTTGTCAGCTTAAGTACCTGTACAGCTTGCATATAGCCCAAAATTCTTTTAGAAATGAGCTCCAGCACCCAGCCTCTGATGTTTGACAGACCTGAATTTGTATCCCAGCTCTGTCATTTACACCTGAACTGGTTGCTTTGCTCTCCAAGCCCTCATTTCCCCAGAGCAGAGGCAGTAACAGGGCATACTTTCTAGATAAGGACGAGCATATGAGACAATGAATGTAAAATGCTTGCTGGGCCTGGTGTCTGACTTAAGCACTGATTTGACTGTGGAGGTGTGGGGCGGGAGGATAGTTGTTGAGAGCCCATTGTCCAGCATCCAGAAACAGAACTTGACTAGTTGGGAAGTCAGGACTACATATATAGTTCTGTTAATTCTTTCTACATTAACATTTTTATTGAAAAAAAGAAAAGAAAAACTTCTCAACCCAGGCACATGCCTAGATTTGTTGAGTGGACAGTAAGGTGATTTTATTGTTCACTCTGCTTTTCCATATGTTTGTAATATTTTGTAATGATAGAATACAAAGTTATCTGCCTAGAACAAAAGAAAAATTCATCTGAAATTTGCTAGTCCTTTTCCTTTTTTCATGATAAATTCAATGAAAACTGAATTTAATGCTTTTGCTTTTTAAAAAAGCTGTGTATTAAAATGCTATTTTACATAATTATTTCCAGAAATCTGTTCTTCTACATACAGGTTTGGGGAACCTCTGGAATAGCATTCACACGCACACAAAATTTTTAAGTTATTTTTAGGTAGTGGGCTGTGGGGTAATTGCAACTTTCTATTTTTCCCCGTATTTTTTTAATAGTTTTACAGAAATGAGGTGAAATTTAGTAAACACACAGAGAGAAATAGAAATAAAAAAGCCTTTTCCTTGTGGAGGCCGAGGCAGCTGGGGCAGCAGAGTTTGAGAAGCCTCGGGGTCCACGGTCAGGGGATTTGGACATGGCCATGGGAGCAGGGACATTGGGCAGTGGCTCGGAGGGCCTCAGGATTCCCAAGTCTTCAGATCGCCCACCACGTGTCTCCCTGGACCAGTTCTGAAGTGTATTTTCTGCACTCACAGCCCAGACCCCAGGTGGAGCTGTCATGTGGGGAAGGGCCAGTAAGGCTGCACTCCGCCAGGGAACTGTGTCTGCCCCCTCCGTGGGATGTTTTCCTCTTATAGCCACTCACCCTGTGGAAGAAGGGGGCAGTGGAGAGCTTCAGAGAAGCTGGGGGTAAGGCAGGAGCAGGGAGGGGAGCAGGGAGCAGCATCACGAGAGGCTTCTCACATCCCTTCCTGGAAGTTCTTGATAACCTGTGTCTTTTTTCACAGATGAGCTTGATTTGGTAGCACCTGTACACTTAATCTATTTAACGACAGTGTCCTACACTTATGTAGTGCCTTAACCATCTGAAAGCACCTTGATGGCTGACACCACATTTAACACAGCATCCCTATGACTCTGTAAGTAGACCCCATTTTGCGAGAGAGGGAATTAAATTTCAGAAAGATCAAGCATTCCATGGAGTTAAGCAGAAGCAAGTCTAGAGCATAAATTACTCGACTCAAACAAATGGCAAAACGTTTCTCATGTTGAATTTAATCCTTTAAATCTTTTCTTTGCTCTGTTCCCTTTGCTTGGAATATTCCTCTTCCATTTGTCTACTAAATTCTGCCTGCTCAGAGCCCAACTTTTGTAGGCCAGTCTCTTCTCTCCCATCCCTCATAGGTTTAGGAATCTGATGAACCAGCTTGTGAATGTGGGTTCTGCCCCTTAACTGTATGGGTTGCCTGATTTCTCCAAGCTTCAGTCTCCCCTAATGGAAAGTGGGAATGATAAGCCAGTCCCAGAAGGGGATTATTCTCGGTAGATTGGTCAGCTGGTGTGCTGTCTGGCCCCTACCAATCAGAACCTGCTGGGAGGCTTGGGGAGGCAACATCAGCCCAACCCTGTCCCTGCACAGAGCAGGTAGTGGGAACTAAACCACAGGTGTGGACACCAGGAGGGCCCAGGACTCATCGTCCCTCTCTGTACTGCTCAGGTCTTCATCTTCCACTTGGCGTTGAAATCTCTATGTCGTTGTCTCCCAAGCAGGTAATAAATGCCTGGGTATGAGGGGCTCTGCCTTTTCCCTCTCTGCTTCCTTGGAGCTTGGGATAGTGATTTCCCATAGTAGAGGGTGGTTGTCAAGCATTAGGTTTTGTTTGTTTCTTATCCTCTCTCCTAAGTTCACAAATAAGCAGCAGACTCTCAGAGTCCTTAGAACTGAACTTGGAGCCAAGGCCACAGTAAAACCTATTCAAGCGTCAAAGGGCCTTTCTTCCCTTATGCTGTTGGAGCAGAACAAAGCTATGTCCTGTGCGCTCTACCAGACTTTGTGTCACATCTGTCTAAATGCTGACAGTTCTTTCCAGCACCAGCTGGTCTGCTGATTCCCCTTCACCATGGCAACACCTCAGTGCCCATTGCTGGCATGGGAGGACTTTGTTATTCCTGAGTGCCATTATGCACTCTCAGCCTTGCTACCTCTGGATTTGGAACAAGGTGGGCGGCCCACCCCTGTGTGTGGCACCACTGCACCCCAAGGAGGAGGACCCAGGCTGAGGCTCCTACCACTAAGCCTTGTGGTCTTGCTTGGACAGTAACACAGGCTCATGAGTTCTGGACAAAGGGTCTGGGGGATGCCCCCTTCAGCTTCACAGAGGTTCCTGGAAGATAGAAACACTTGATGGACTGGGAAGGGTGGCAGAGGGGAGGGTTTTGCCTACTCTACAGGCATTTAGGAGGCACTGAGCTGCAGGGCCCACCTGCCTCTCTGGGCCAGCAGGGGTTCTACAGGGAAGGAGTGCTGTGATAGGAGCCAGGGCCACCCCACCAGCCAAAGGGAGGGTCTGGCTGAAGCTGAGACCAGTTGAGATTGCTCTCTCTGTTGGACTAGCTGGTAAGGAAAAGTGTGAGGCGGGTTAGGGGAGGGACCTTTCACCCCACAGCCAGGAAGCTCTGATCACCATGCCCTGTACAGGAGGACGCAGATATAGGTGTGAGAGCCAGTGAGCACCCATGGCCCAGGCTCTGTGGGTCTGTGAGTTCCTGGACTTGCAGTATACTATCACTGCAAGCCACTGAGGAAATCAGTAGAACAATCTAACCTCTAATGTTTGAGGACAGAGGTTCGGAAAGGGGCAGTGACTTGCCCAAGGTCACATGAGGTTAGCCAGTAATCAAGTCTCCTTGACTTCCCATCTACTCCCTTTGTTACCGCCCACCTCACCCCACCCTGACTCCTTTTCTCACCCACCCTCTTCATGCTCCATTGCTTCTGTGGCTACCGAGCTCAGAGCCCAGTACTTCTCAGCCTGGGAACAGATGGCTGCAGAGAGCAGGCAGTGGGTGTGGGGGCCGAGGCCTGAGGTGCTAGGGCCAGGAACAGCTGGGGAGACGGAGGGACGGCCGTCCTGTGGGCAGCAGCCCATTGCTGTTTCCCAGTGGTCCTTGGAGTCACAGACTCTGTCAAGGGGCCTGGGAAGGCATTTTGCACCAACTCCCTCTTGACATAGTAAAAAGTCAACAGTTCCTAGAGCTTGGAGTATCCATTCTGGTTGCCTCAGGCAACCACAGAACAGGTAGGCTCATCCAAACCTGAGCCTTCCTTCACTTGAGGAAACTGCTCCTCTGTGACTTAGACGGTCTTCCAGGTTTCCACATGCCCACTGAAGCCTGTCTAAGTGCTTCTTAAGATCAACACACTCCAGACCCAGCACCCAGCCTCCTCTTTGTGCCTTTCCCACAAAATGTCACCTCCTCCCGATGACCCAGGGGGTTTGAGCCACTGCACCCATCTCTGAGTTCAGAGATCTCACTTCATTGTCTCTCACGTTTGCTTGGTTCCTCTACATCCCGACACCTTCAAATTCATTCAGATCCACACCCTTCTTTCCTAGTTTACTTCCATTTCCCTAATTGCCTTCCTGCTTCTGGTTTGTCTCCTTGCAATCAATTCTCCACAGGCCTCACAGTGAGTGTTCCGACATACAAACCTGATTTTGTTGCTCTCACACTCTGGCCTTCCCACACCTTTCATCACTAGGCTTCAGGGGCTCTTCTCTGGAAAACAGTCCTGCCTCTGTAGCTGGCCCCCCCTGACCACGGCATCACTCACTGTGTGTATCACACTGCTTTGTCATTGCCTCTTTGTTCCGTGTCCCTTCTCCACAGGGAGGGCCTAGAAGGCAGACGCAGGTCCTTCTCATCCTTGCAACTGGCACAGAGTAGTTGCTCAACGATATAACCAGAGGCGTGATGGAGCCAGGGCGAGGACCTGGAGGAAGACGTGGTCTTGGAGGCCAGGCGTCTTCCACTGTGTCCCACAGGCTTCTTTGTCATTGGATGTGGGTAGTGTGTCTCCCTCTCAACATCTTCCCTGACAGAGCAGGCTGTCTGGCCACTATTTCAGGCACACATTTTTTTTTTATCCTCTTGGTCACATGGAAGGAAGGAGTGAGGAAGGAAAAAGGCATTTCTGTGCTCTGGCTTTCCAGTTTCCTAGTATTTCCTCTAGTCAGAAGATTTCAGGTCTTTAGGCCACTTAGGGCTTTCATATGCCCTGGGCACATTTGCCTTTGTGGGCTGCTTCCTCTATAAGAGAAATATTAAAAATTATATTTTATGACCTCATTGTACAAAGGTGAATAAAATCCATGCTGGTTTCATTACCCTATATTCATTATTGTTGTACTCGTTTTTTCTTCTGCCTTTAAAATAAATTAAAATTCGAACAGTTCTGTGAGCTCCTCACGGGATTGTAGTTCCCAGGCTCCGTGTTTCCTGTGCTGATGGATGTGTCACTGCCCTGTTGGTCTTGGTGTGGGGTAGTGTCCGAGCACCTTCAGAGTGACATGCCTCTTCACTGAGCGGATTCACTCTCCCTGGAAGGGGAAGGACAGGCAGGGGCCCTCACACAGTTCTGAACATAGAGTCAGAGAAAGCAAGGTGGGATGTGTGCACCTACATGCTGTAAATCCAGAAGTGTGGAAACAAGCAGATGCCATGAGACCCACTAGCGGCTTGCCCACCATGTGTCCACACTCCTGGCCTCTGCTGGGAGAGTGGTCACCCAGGTCTCTCTCTACTGTTCCCCAGCAGGTCACCAACACCTGGACTGCAAACACTGTGCCTACTCTCCTGCTGCTGCTCTCACAAGCAGTTTGTGCCAATCACTGTGGAAGCTTGAACCATGTAAATTTGGGCACCAGATAGAAAGGAACTAATGGTAGAAGCTGCTTTAAATACCTTTTGAGGGGTGCCTGGGTGGCTCAGTCAAGTATCTGACTCTTGGTTTCGGCTCAGGTCATGATGGCAGGGTTGTGAGGTCAAGGCCTGCTTTGGGCTCCACGTTAGCATGGAGTCGGCTTGAGATTCTCTTTCTCTCTCCCTGTCCTTCTCCCGCTGCCCCTCCCATGCCCTGTGCATGCTCTCTCTCTCTAATATAAATTAAAAAATTAATTAATTAATTTAATTAATTAAATAAAATCTTTAAAAAGAAAAAAATCAACACCTTCTGAAAATAAAGCAGGGGAAAACAAGATTATAATGAAGGGTGCACACACACTGGAATTGGTTAGTTCTTAATGATTCCCTTGACTAAAATTGTAGTTTCAAGTTAGTAAATTCTGGTAGGGTCTCCTGAGCTGAGCATTGGACTTGTTAAAAAGACTTCGTAGAAGGAATTCCTTTTGGAAAGGATGTTTTGGATGAATGGAGAGAGGATGTAACTCTGGAGCTATAGCCATAGTCATGCAGCAAATTCAGACTGTTCTCCCTGGGAAGGGGATAGTCCTGTCGTCGTCTATCCACTCAAATCTCTGCTGAGCACATGTAGTATGTTCAGGAGGTGGGGCTGTGTCCCTGGTGGATCCGGATGGTCCAGAAGTCAGAATTCCTGTGAGTTCTGGTTCTTTGCTTTGTTGATAATTAAGCAATGCGAGTTTGGGACCCTTGTCTCCTGTTTTCAATTTAGAGATGACTAACATTAGTATTAAAAAAAAAGTACTGGAGTGATAAAAGAAGAAAAAACTGTACTGGGGCAAATTCCCAATTATGTCACCTTTTGGTTTCGATAAATAGTAATGAGTCCCAAGCTGTCAACTTTCTACCTGGAAACTAAGTTTGGCGAATCTAAAAAACTGGTTCTCTGATGAGAAGGATGGAAAGTAATTCTGCTTCCATATTCATTTTTGAAACATTTTCAAGGAGTGGGGATGACTTTTATTATGTCTTCTGCCATCAGAAGCCCCTTTGGATGGAATCTTCTCTGTGGAGGCTCCACATTGGCAGACATTTTGGGGACCCTCTCCCTCCTGAGGTGCCCGCAGTCTGACACTGCACAGTCAAGACATTGGGTCCCTGCCCAGAGTCAGGCCACCATTCTCCAGCAGTTATGTGAAAAGCCCATGTGATCCTTAGGTTGGCCTAATGTATTACATAAGCTGTTGTTGAAACCAGGGGTTGTTTCAGAACATGATCCCATTGCCCCCTCACTCAGCCTAGTGGAGGAGCTACTCAAATGCCACGTGACCTAGACCAAAAGTAACTCTTCACAGACCTAACTGAGAATCTGATGGCCCTGGAGTGGAATCACCGCCCAGGAGTGGCCAACCTTGGCAAGTCCCATAGACAATTGCAGATGATGACACCACCTCATGGTCATTGATCAGGTACTTCCCAACCATGGAGACCATGTCCAGTTGGTAGGGAATTGAACTGAACTATTGGCAGCACCCCAACCAAAACCTTAGGACCTGGCCAGAAATGAGAAGATCACAGGTGACAAAATCATAGACTTTCTGAAACCCTCATTCCAAAGTCAGCAAGTTGACCAAGCTGTGCATGAGGCTGCTTTCTTTGTTTTGCATTAATATATGTGTTTGAAGAATAAGATCTTCAAGATGCATTATAAATTCCACCCTGATTCCTACACAAACTCTGAAACACATCTCCCTGTAGCTGAGCTGGCTCCAACAATCAGATCAAGGGGTGCTTGTTCCTATTGAAGTTTTATCAACATGAGATGGAATCTAGTTTGTTCCCACTTATTCATTTGAATAAATGTTCTCTGATGTCTGAGGACACGGTAACCTGTATCTACTGCTATAATCATCTAACATTTTCAAGGCGAGAGGCCAGGGCCATTGAAAGCAGTTTATTATGAATATTGCCATCTGGACTTACTTGGTTAAAACCATTTTCTAATGTAGGAGTTCTTTGCCTCCAAAAATTGAAATCATAAGTCATTCACTTAATTCTGTGATTTTCTGGGTTAGGTCACATGTTCACTGGAACCTAGGGTAGTCATGTCCACCCAAATCAGATTAATTAAACTGAAAACGGAGAAGAAATGGTAGCTCACTGGAAAATCAGGATGCTGTTGCCTGAAGAAGGTGAAGGGGATGCTGGTCAGGCCAAAACTATAAAAGCCCACTGAAGTTGGCAAGAAGCAGAGGTGGGATTCATTGCCTGGTGCCTTACTCCTAACCCCATCCTCCAATAGGCAGATACTTTTCTGCCAGACTCTGAGGACATAAGCTTTGTTCCTTGCTCATTAAGAACTGACTGTGGACAAGGTCCTGAGCTAAATACTACTGTGGATGCAGAATAAACAACATGTGGTTCTGGTTCTTAAAGATCTGGGTTCTTTGTATGGCTCATACTCCTACTAATACCATGAGCCACAAGCCAAGGGTGAAGTGATGCCTACCCCCTTGCTGGAATCCCCTCATTTCCTCTTTCTAGCAAAGAGGGATAAAGAAACCTGACCATTATACAGGAGGCTTCGGATGTTCACTGAAATAATAAATCGTCATTGTGACTCATGCAAAAAGTCAGTTTCAATAAGTGGGAATGGGCAGGGGGCAGCAGCATGAGAACATGCTAGGTCGTCTGGTGTCATAGTCTCTGTATCCAAGGCTGTAGGGCCAAACGGTGGTTAAGTATTTGCTAGGCCACAAGTAGGGTTTCCACGACTCCTTCCGTTTTTAGTTCACTTCATGCCAAGCATGTTTTGGATTGCAAAAAAAGTCAATGTTTTTTTTTTCTTCCAGTGAACTTATTCATGCTCTTTGAACTTCAAGATGGAAAAATCAAAGTCAGAATCCATAAGTTTCCCAGGAGCTCCTGACCTACTTTTGGGGAAACCAATTCTTGTTGGAAGTACAAACAAGGGAACCACTTCCGAAGATTTCACACAGTGTGCTGTCAGAAGCATACTGGAAGCTGGGCACTCTGGGGGCCCCTCTGAAAATCAGTGCATAAGCAGTCATGTCCAGTCCTGCTGTTTTCTGGGTTTTACCTGCACAATGTCCAGGCCAACATGGAGATCTCCTGTGGGACCTGCCAGGTTTCTCTTCTCTCAGCTCTGTCCCCACACCTCTCCATGACCTGCACCTACAGCACAGCCCTCAGCTCTTCTAGCCTGAGTCTGGGGACACTGGAGGAGCTCCTCATATGGAAATGGGATTCAGTGTCTGGTTCCTCTTGCTCTTCTCCTGGAGCTCAGTCCTAGCAACTGGGCTCCTGCTTTTCTCCTGTTAAGTTCCCACCGTGCAGCCAAGTGGGTAACTGGGTCTTTGTGCTTGAACCCCTGCCTGGACAATCTCTGTTCCCCAGACTTTCCTGGCCCTGCCTTGCCTATGCCTCCTGCTCTAGGACCCAGCAACTGGAGGCCCACACCTGTACCTCTGCATTTGGAGCCTTGCCTTTCACCCTAGGAACACACTGCGGTTCTGACACAGTCTTCTCTTGGATGCCTGTCAGGGCATATCTTTATTATAGCTCCTTCCTATGTTCCATGGCCAAAGCCAGCAACCTGACCCCCTTCCTGCATATTGTACCATTGATGTACTTTGTAATCCCTGATGCTTCTCTGCTGGAGAGAAAAGTTAATTTTCACATTTTATGATTTTCTTTGATAGAATTGAGTGTTCATCACACACACAGTTGAGATGGTGCCAGGAAACCAACTGACCAGAAAGGTTCATACTTGCTCAGGAATTACACCTGCCATGACCCATGGCCCATTGGACCTGGGGTGGGAATTTGTCCCACTTCATACTCAGAGGGGTTAAAATTGTTTCCCTGGGTTAGAACTTCTGGGCTGTAACTTTCA
Source organism: Ailuropoda melanoleuca (assembly GCF_002007445.2). NCBI lineage: Eukaryota > Metazoa > Chordata > Mammalia > Carnivora > Ursidae > Ailuropoda > Ailuropoda melanoleuca. The sequence continues at coordinate 66,152,993 of NC_048221.1, read as the reverse complement.
GAAGCTTTGGGCACTGGGTTTCTGCCTATGAGACGGAGCTAGCCAGGATTGGTGGTGAGGGTTTGTACACATTTTCAGATACACCCACCTCATGGGATTCCTATGAACATTGAAGAAATAACTCAAGCAGGGCATCAAACCTAGAGCTTGGCACATAATATGTGCTCATGTAATGTTAAGTATTGCCATTATCCTTAAGGTAGATACCCACTGCCCAGAGGGGACATGGGCAAGACTCAGATTGGCACCCCCACAAAGCTGATACTCCACATATTCTGTGTCTCTCTGTGGGCTGTACTTTGAAGGCTGGACTTCCCTCCATGGGGCATTCCTGGTCTTTTCATACCTGACTATCTGGCTTATTCCATGGCAGTGGGGACTGTAGGGAACCTTCCATTCTGACTATGCCATGGCACAGAACTCTAGATGTCCCTAGAGCTAGAGAGAGCCAGTTCAAATCCCAGTCCCACCCCTTCCAGTAGGGAGACCTTGGAGGAATGTCTTCATCTCCCAAGTTCCGCTTCCCCATCTTTACATGGTGATAACAGCATTAGCCTTGTTAGTTGCTGAGGTAAAGGAATGACTGGTGGCTTGTGCAGTGCTTAATTCTAGCTCCACAACCGACAGCTGCTGCTTGGGGGTTATTAAGTGGCTTTACCCCATACATGCTTGTCATTGTCATCATCTATGATATTTCTGCAAGGCTCCTTGCTGAAGAGGAAACAAAGGGAAGTCCTTGGGAGAAACCAAGATCAGGAAGAAAGTCATGGAATTATCTTCAGAGTGTTTTCCATAACCCAGTCCCACCCTGGACTCTTAGGAGTCTTTCTATATCTGTGTGAGCAAGCACACTAGCTTCCCCACTCTGGGGACTCGCCGCACTGCTCTGCTTGCTGTCCTGCTCACGGCTACTCTTGGCCGCCTTATTTACTCCTCACTGTCCTTATCTCGTAGGGCTAGAGGGTCCTTGAGGACAGGATCCCCTTCAAACAGAACATCGCATGTGTAGTCTCCAATTTGATCTGTGCTACGTGTGATGACCTGTGTCACCTTGCTTATGCATGGTACAGCTGAATGGTACCAAGAGGGAAGATGCCTTGGTTGTTGGCTCAAAGCCACGTAGCTTAAGCTCTAATGCAGGGATCCCTCCCGGTCCTTGACTAGCCTCCTGACCCAAATTGTCATCATTACCACCATCATCATCATCTGATGATAGGACCTATCATTTATCACTCAAATTGCGACACTTTCAAATGTGAAAGTAGATGCTGTTGATAATTACTTCAGGACAATAGATGCATCCAACTGAGACTGTCAGTTGAGACTATTTATTGACTGAGACTATTTATTGATCAACTATTGTTTGGAAGACTCTATGCTAAGCACTTTGCTTTCCTTATGGTGAATCCATTCAACACTCTGTTAGGTAATTCTATCTGTTCCTGTTGTATGGATCAGAATACTGAGGCCTGGGAGGGGAAAGGACCTAGGCCAAGGTTGTGTCATCTATGAGTGGTAGAACCAGGCTGTCTGTGCCCAGACCCTGGGCCTGTGACCACATGCTGACCTGCCTTCTGCTCACTTAGTCCTGCACTCAGGCATATCAAACATGTGTGGAGTAGCCACATTACACAGGCACTTGGCTAGGTGCAGGGGTTACGCAGGTAATGGGGAATTCTGGGATCCGTTAATAGGTTGGGAGTCAGACAGCTCTCGGTGTCCTTTGTTTATCTAGCTCTACATGGACCTCCAGAGCTAATTCACAAATGACGGTGTGATGCGAGGAGTGCTCTTGTCTTGGTCTGCTGCATGTGATTATGGCATGGCAGCCTTCCTGCTACCATGGGTTCAGTCTGGGAGCTGTCCATCTCCGACTCAGATCCAGGGCTGGGGAGTGGGAGGTCCTTGTCAACACTGTCATCCAGGGGAGCAGGAAATAGTTCAGGTGTTTCGCATTCTTGTCCAAAGCAGGGATCAACACAGTTGACACAGTGGCCCCCCGTGGGTGCTGCATGTGTGTGTTATCATGGACTGAAAGCAGAAGCAGCTATCTCAGCCTGGGCATCACACGGTGAAGCCACAGCAACTCTGTGCACTTATTAGGACAAAAGGCTCCTGGCCACCCCGTGGTTTTGTAGTCTATCTGCTATTCCTCTGGACAGTCTTCTCCCAGCTCCTCTCATTTGCAGCTCTCCTCTCCTCCAGTAACCAGGCAACCAGGAGAGCATGTGTCCTGGGGTGACCACTGTAGGGGCTGTGAGCTCTGCAGTGGTCATGAACACCCCACATTTTCTGGAAATGCACTTACTCAAAGTGTCAATGTAAGGGTAGACAAGCAGGAAAGAAGATACAAAGAAATACCTACTACAGTCACATTTAGAAAGGGGGTGGCATATCAGTTTTCATCACATTTGTATTTCTAAGTAACTGAAAGTCGTCCAGCATGATAATTATCACTCCATTCCTGTCTTCCTGGCACAAGTTTCTAATCACTCTTGGGAACTTTCTAAGAAGGGTACACGATTTTAGTCATCATAAAGAACTTTTGTAATCAAAGATACAATCCAAAATGTCATATGCTTTACTATTTTGTAGTACCAGCCGGTTGTGGGTAGTCTGGGCAATGGTGCTGGGCTATGGACTGGACAGTAGAAAACTCTGCATCAGACATTTCTCGTTTATACAGAGCATCGAAATACACCACATGATTTTTATATACGCTCCTCTTTCCTAATTACATGATGATGTTTTATTATGCTTTTCATCACCAGTACTATTTGCCAACATATATACAGCACTGACTCTGTGCCAGGCACTGTCCTAATTCCTTAGTATTTATTAATGCATTGGATACTCTCAACACCTCTGTGAAGCAGGGCTTTAGCGAGGATAATAGCTGCTTTAAGAAAGAGAAACAAAAGCGAAGCGACTCTAACCAGATGGAAGATTACTTCTCTCTCGTGAACGCCTGTGTTCCAAGTTGGAAGGCAATGTGGTCAGGCTGGTGGACCCTCTACTGCTATCTACAGGTGCTTCTAAAATTGCTCTGATCACAGCTACTTGAGTCGTCTGAGACAGGGGACAAGACGGTAGAGGCAGACACCTGCTCTTTCAAGGCCCAACCTAGAAATAGCGAGAGTCATTTCCACTTATTGAGTGGGAGATGAAGTCACGTGGCCATGCTGCAGGGGAGGCTGGGAAGTGTGGTAGAGCCCACCAGCCCCTGCCACTCCACAATTCTGCTGTTACAGAGAAGGGAGAGCAGCCAGGGATTTCCACCGCTCTGTGGGATTCATACTTGGATTGTCTGGCTTTTAGTCCATGCTTTTAATCATTATGCTGTATTAGATTTATAATACAGTATTAGTTTTAACAATACAGATCTTCAAATTTGACCACTCACTATATTCTTCTACCCCAAAGCATCAAAGTCACTCATTTGTCAGTAAGGTACTTTGAGATAGCTGACATTGGATTGGAGAACTACATATCACCCACAGTCTTCAGTCAGGAGTGAGAGCCAGGACTTGGCATTCAGAGCCCCAAGGAGTTTATGGGGAGCAGACAGACAAGGGCCTCCTGAGAGACTGGCCAGTGGGCAAGGCTTGCTTCTTAAGGGCTGGGAGGGGACCTGCTGCTCAAGGCTTCGTACAGAACATTACCTCCTTCTCCCTCAACTCTGGCCAGCAGCACTCCTTCCTGATGCTTTAAGTGACCTGATTGTCATAGCAGGAACTGCTGAGAGGCAGGAAAGAACTGATGGCAACACAAAGCTGCACAGTTAACACATCCTTCAGCAAGTCAGGAGTCTGGGGATCATCTGCTCTCCTCAGCAGAATTTCAGATTCTTTGCATCTTAAAGAGCTCATGGTGCTCTCATCAACTTCATCTCATCATGGTGTTGTTTTGTATTTCTCTTTTTTACCTTTGTATACCATCATTTGTATGGGATTAAGAGATGGAGAACCTGGGAAGTCAGAAAAGCAAAACAGCATTTTACAGTTATAAAGGCATTTCCTACATACTACCTGGAGGTAGGCAGATCTCATTAGGCCCATGGTCAGAAGGGGAGAGGAGGTCAGCTGAAGTTCAGAGGCAGCCACAGATCACTAGGGAGTAGCGGCAGGCTTACTTACCGTTCCCAATTCTGGCCCCTTCACCCAGAACACATTGCCTCAAGGTCTCTGGACTGATGACAGTGTTCTTCTAAATTGGTTAGTTCTTCCCGCTAGGGGTTGGCAGGGCCAGTAGATTGAATGGCCTGGATTAGTTTAAGCAAACATCCCCATCCAGTGATCTATAACTTTAAGGAGGTTAAGAAACCAGTATTCCCACTGAGTCAAGGACTTACGTATTCACATACTTAGGCAGTCCCGCATACACCTTTGGGAGTTCCCAGACATGTTGACACCCATCCAGGGGTTCCCTATGTACTGGGACTCCTCTCCTCAATTTCTCCACTTAATTTATTTGTTAATCACATCTATGAAAATGGATCAACTCAAATTTTTATCAGTAAGAGAACAGTTAAATAAATCAGGACAAATCCACGGGATGGGATACTATGTGATAATTGAGAAGTAAGAGATAGTTATTATATATAACAATATGGAAAAAAACTCCAAGACTGTAAACTTCGATAAGGAAAATAAAAAATTAGTTCATTTAATTGAAATAAATATATTGAGAATCTCTATGTGCTGGGGCCATAGTAAGGAACAAAACAGAAGTCCCTCTCCTGGGAGCATGTGCCACTGGAGCTGTGGTTTGAAATGGGACCAAGAGATGCGGTGGGTGAGCCCCACAGGGCCATTTGGATCAGTTCTGAGGATGGCAGGGAGGGTTTTGAGCAGGGGCATGACATGATGGCTTTTACTTTTTAAAAGCTCTGTCTAGTGTGAAAAGCATTGCTTCTGGAGGTGGCTGAAGCAGGGTGAGCAGGTGAGGAGGCCACTGTAGTAGTTTCGGTGAGGCATTGTTGTGGCCTCACATGGTGGGGGCAGGGTGAGCAGTGAGCAGGTTCTGGATGGCAGTGACCCTGGGCTTTGTTGACAGTTCAGAGGTTCCGAAGAGGAACCAAAGAGGATTCCCAGTCTGTGGCCAGTAAGTGGTGGGTAGACTGGGAGAGAAGCAGGTTTAGGAGGGGCAAAATCAAGAGTTCTGCCTTGGATCAGTTTGCAGGGCCTGTCAGAGGTCCCAGCTGAGATGTCAGGTGGGCAGGTGGTGGTCTAGCTTCAGGCTGGAGGAACATATTGAGAACAAGCGTCTTCTAAGTGCTATGCAGTGCCGTAGGACTGGGAGAGATCAAAGAGGTAGAGAAGGCATCCCAGAGGGAGCCAGGGAATCTCCCTCATTCCCAGCTCACTCATGTAAGGAGGACCCAGCATGCGAGGTGGAGAAGGACCAGACAGCAGTGAGGTAGAAGGAGAGCCCAAAGAGGTCGGGCCCTGGAAACCAAGGGCAGAAAAGGCTTCGAGAGGGAGGGAATAACCAATCCTAACAAATTCTGCCGACACCACTTACGTAAGATTATGTTCGTATAATTTTATGTATATATATTCAGCATCAGACATGTAAATTCATGGAGAGTTCCAGAAGAATACATACTGGAGGGTTAAGGATTGGCATTGGAGGAGGAAGTAAAGGGAACTTCTTCACACTCCTATATCAGGTGTCTGTCAGTTACTTGCGTCATTCAGAAAGAAAAATAAATTTAAAGGGTGTGAATATCTCCCCTGGAGAGGGTCTCTCCTTGCTTGGGCCTCCTGCCCTGTACCTCCCTTCTATGAGGAGGGCTCATGGTGCCCAGCCTGACCTTCTTTTTTTTTTTTTTTTTTAAGATTTTATTTATTTATTCGACAGAGATGGAGACAGCCAGTGAGAGAGGGAACACAAGCAGGGGGAGTGGGAGAGGAAGAAGCAGGCTCATAGCGGAGGAGCCTGATGTGGGGCTCGATCCCATAATGCCGGGATCACGCCCTGAGCCGAAGGCTTAACACGCTTAACCGCTGTGCCACCCAGGCGCCCCCCAGCCTGACCTTCTGCCCTCACTGTGGGAGAGCTTGCCCTCCATTATCAGGCAGGCATCCCTCCTCCTCCTTGACCTGGGGCTGGCTCTGCAGTCCGGCCCTTTCAGCATGTCCCCATTCTGCATTGCATGGGACCTTACTCCCCTGGCAGCTGTCTTCTTCCAAACCAATTCAGACAGGCAGGGGAAAGTAATTCCACAATTGGTTGCAGCTCTTTGTGAAGGTATAATATGTGGCACTGTGACATTTGCAACCGACTGCCACATTGATTTGGTTTTGTCTGTGGTGGTGGTTTTATCAATGAGATTTTTCCTGAGCAATTTCAGACTCTGTTTTGTGCAGATTATTGAAGACATTCTGGAAATTTCTTTCTTTTTGAATGATCCATTCCACCCAGACATCCCAACCCTTTGAGGCAAAATAAATACAACACACACACACTCACACACACTTTCAATCTCTGTCAAGCTGAGCGTCTCAGAGTAAATGAGCCAATTTGTTTTCATTTAAATATGTAAGTAGGAGAAGCAAACCTAATGGACATGCATGAGAGAACGCAGAGCTGTAAGCTGGGAAAAAACGCAGATGAATTTGTCACATGTCTAGTGATAAATAATGTTTGTGCAATTAAACAGAGCCAGCCTGGCGGCCGTGAACACCTTAGTGCATTACATTTTTATCTGCAGGGCCGTTACCCTCATGTTTCCTGTCACAGAATCTAAACATCACAACTCCGTGGAGGAGGGGCCCTTTGACTGCAAGGAGGCTGAGTTATGCCAAGCAGTACAGAAAAGTAGGTCAGTGGGTCACCTGTGCAAGCCTGAACAGAACGAAAGTTTGACCCCTGTGAGGCTCAGGGCTCCCAGTGCCCGGGAAGCAATTAGTGGAAACTCTGGATCAAGGGGGCTGGATGCAAAACAGCTGCATCCCAGGGAGCAAGAAGACAGTAGCAAAAACAGAGTAAAGCTAGTGTTCAGTGCAGATGCAGGAAGAGTGAAAGATGGGCCTGAAAGAATCCCGACGTCTGTGGCACAGGAAAGAAAGCGTATCCTGGATGTTTGTTGCCCAGAACAGAGGGGTGCCCAAATTTGGAGGGCTTGCTCCTATACAGATCTAGACTCCAAGTGCATTACTTGAAACTACTTGAAGAACAAGTAGATGAATCATGGTTTAATGCAGCCTTTCAGAGCTATAAGGGAACTTGGTGGGGGGGGGCGGTTATTTTAGCTTAACCTCCCACCCAGAGCAGGAACTCATTCCCCAGAACCCCCAGCAGAGGGCCTGAACCTCCAGCTCCACCCAACTCCAAGAGTAATGGGTGCTCAGGGGTATGTGCCCATCATGCTGAAGATTTGACTGGGGTGGAGCCTGCAGGGTCTGCCCACCGGTAGAGTGGCTGGTGCTAATCTGCTGGACTGAGGAGTGTCCCCTTCCTTTCTCACATTCTGTGCACGAGCCCTCCCATATAGACATCCCCTAGGGAAACCAGCAACAGGGGCTCAAGGCCCACTTAGGGACACCGAATTTGTGCCCCACCCTCCAAATGGCCACCTGTTAGTTCTGCTTCTGCCCTTGGAGCTACAAGAACTGGTGTCCTTCCCCTCTCACCTGACAAACCCCGAGTCCACCTGCCACATGCCCCTTGATCTTCCCATTGCTCAGCCACACTGGTGGCTTCTCCTGTACATGGGTTCTGGCATCTTCACCATCCTGGTGACCCTCTGGTCTGGCTGTGCTTCTTTTCAGTTCTCCAAGCGTGCCTTGTGCATCCAGAGGACCCAGAAGCATTTTCCTTATCTAATTAGTACTCCTCCAACCCTAGGAACATGGATTTTTATTTTACAAAACAAACCGGGAACATTTAAAACTCCAGAATGGGGTTTGGATCAACACAATGTTAGCAGTTTTGATGATTCTTCAGGACAGGTTGAGAAAGACTGGAAGAGTCCCAGGAGCTAGAGAGTTGTGGCTCCAAGGAGGATGGTCTCCCAGCCGCCAACACCAGCAGAGGGACACAGGAGGGCCTGAACTGCCCTGGGCCTCAGAGGCTGTTCAGGGGCAGAGAGACCTTACCTATGTGCAGGCTGTAGCCTTGACCCCTACTTTGATGCATCTCAGGGCTACTTTTTGATCAGCAGCAGAGTCTCTAGACCTGGACCCTTGGCTAAGGGGAAAAAGGGAGCTGTTCTCTCTAAACCAGGAGTCTCCCTTCACACCTGAAGAGAATATCTGGGTCCGGAATCCTGGGACCTCAGGAGAATATACTTTCCATGTTAGTGGCATGGGGCTGGATAGGACCCTGAGCTCACCTCTTGCATGCTCCCAGCTCAGAGAAAAGAACCCCACAGTTCCTGCTCTAAGCCTGCTTGACCCCACCATCACATGCTGGAGTCTTCTGTGAGGACGCAGGGGTCCCCCCACTCAGTCACAGACCCACACACTCTGGGCTTCAGTGCTCACTGTGGGTACTCAAACTCTGACCTGAATGTTTCTTTGGCAAGTTATCTCACAGATTCCCCTTGATAAGGATCCTTTTCCTTCTGCTTGCTTTTATGGCTTCCGCCCTTTTTCTAGATTTCAACTCGCAAACCTTAAGCTGCCATGTCCCCACAACTATCTCACCTGCAATTACTGCCCACACCCTGGGGGCAGGTGGGCTGTGGGGAGGCCTCAGACCCCACTGTGCTCCCTGTACACTGATAGTAGTCAAGAAAGCAAATAAATGGCACACCTTTCCACTCCGTTATTATTCCTTCTAAAATATAACTATTACTATGTTGAGACAAAATTGACTAGGACTTCAAACTGACATTTCTATGAGTTCCTACCTCAGATTATAAACTAGGACTGATTCTCTATATAGTTCTCTGTGCAGAGGATGATGACTCAGGGTCTGGTGAATGCTAGAAGTGAACACACCCCGCTCCGCCAAGTTCCAGGGTCTGAGTGGGTCTACTGGGCACAGAGAGGATTTGTACCTCAACGTGGTTTGGACCACAGGACAGTGAGTCCCTAGAAGGCACTTTCTGTATCACAGCACCCTGCAAAGCTGACTTAGAGCAAGGAGAAAAAGACGCTTTGAGCTGCAAGGTGCAATCTCTCTGCCACCTGGAGCTCCCCCCCCCCAGGAAATGGGGACCCTTCCTCAAGGTAAGAAACAGTAACTGCATCGATGCTGTTCTCACATCAGAAGTGGTAAGCTAGAAGCAAGCTAGATGTGCCTGTGCTTGAAGGGGGGGTGGTAATGATAGGTCCTCAGCAGGTCTCTCTCTGGGGCCACATCGATACTGGGGAACCCAGGGGAGAAATATCCTACAGGAGAGCCCGCATAAAACACTTCTCTTCGTGCAGCTTTGCAAACAGCCAAGTGCCGTGGCGAGCCAGCAACAAGGAGAGGAACACGGTGAGCGGGCAGAGGCAGTCAGTGAGCTCAGGCCACACTGCCTGTCCTACCAAATTGCGAGCAAGAAGCTGGTGGCAGTGTAAGTAGAACCTGCTTGAGGCAGCTGAGAATGGCGTTGTGATGACCACGAGGCATCTGTTGGCCCCCTGAGTGAAATCCACACTCATCTCTTCCAGTCTGGAATAACACGGATCCCATTGCCCTGTCATCTCTCTGCATGCGTGTCTAACATACCACTGGATGGAAAGCAGCTCAAGAGGACTTAGGTCTTGTTCATTTTTACCCCTGGCTAAATAATAATAGCCAGCATTTAGGAAGCACTTACTGTATGCCAGGCTTTGTGCTAAATAGGCCACATGCATTACTTTTTGTTTCTTTCACCAGTTCTGGGTGGTTGATAATGTTTTCCTGATTCTAACGAAGGGGAATGGGCCTCATACTACCCGCTGGTAAGTGATGAAGTGAGGATTCAGATTAGACAGGCTGATGTGGCAAGCAGGCTCCTAACCATTGTAGCCCATAGCGATTTCAGTAAACCTGGGCCTCTCTCCAGGGCACCGACCAGAAGTCATCACTTCCAAGGTCCAGGGCCTCATATCAATACTGACTGACAGCTCGTACCATATCCAGTCTTTTCTGACAGCATTGGTAGAGACCCTCCACATGCCCTGTCAGCTGCCTGGGAACAGGAACCATTGTTTATTCATCTCTGTTGCCCCCAGAGGTCCCAGGTCAGTGCCTTGTATGTGGAAAATGAGCAAGTGTTTAATTGAATTCAGTGTGCTCATTTCTCATCTAAGGTTATAGATAAGCCCGATATAGGGTCATCTGAGATTAAACAACATTGAGTATTGAATTTGTAATCACGATGTGCTTCATAATCAGCATAATAAAACATGAACTCAAGAAAGAAGCGCACTCCCAGCAGAAGCTGGATTGCAAGTCTGAGTCATGTCCAGTGATTTTACAAGTACACATGTGAAGTGACTCTCTGCTGGTTGCTATGAGAACCAGCGCTTGGAAGTCCTCTCCAGCCACCGTCTTCGCAGTTGTGCATGTCACGTTTGTGTGTGACAGATGCAGAGCATGTACTGGAAGTAAACACCAGTGGTCTTCACGTGTAATGTAAGATTGTCCTTGGAAAAGGTAAACACCCACAACTGAAACTTTTCCAAGTATTTGTTGATAAATATCCTGACAGTCTTCCATGCCTACTTCATCAGATGATATTATCAATTATAAGGGAATTCTCAGGCTTCATTGAGAAGCTACTATGTGGTGGGCCTGGAGCTAAGTGCTGTGTGAGAAATAAAAAGCCAGATCGGGGTGCCTGGGTAGCTCAGTCGGTTGAGTGTCTCCCTTCAGCTTAGATCATGATCCCGGGGTCCTACAATCGAGTGCTGTATCAGGATGTACTGTATGGTGATTAACATAATATAATAAAATAAAATAAAAAAAAAAAAAGAATCCCTGCTTCTCCCTCTGCCTGCTGCTCCCCCTGCTTGTGCTTTCTCTCTCTCAAATAAATAAATAAAATCTTTAAAAAAAAAAAAAAAGCCAGAGCTGCTGTCCTTGACACTGAGAAAATTTTAGTCCTGTTGAGAACCGCTATCCAGGAAACAGATCCTTTGTATACTTTTCCCAGTTTCCCCAACAGTAACAATTTGTAAAACTATAGTATAATAATGCAACCAGGATATGGACACTGCTCCAATCCTGGCTTATTCAGATTTCCCAAATTTTCCTTGTATTTGTGTGTGTGTGTGTGTGTGTGTGTGTGTCTGTGTCTGTGTCTGTGTCTGTGTTAGGACCTATAGTTTTATCACCTAAGTGGGTTCATGTATCCACAACACAGTCAAGATGTTGAATAGTTTCAGCATCATAAGGATCCCTCTTGTTGCTCTTTCATAGTCATACCCGCCTCTGTCTACCCCCAATCCCATCCTTAATCCTTGGCAGCCACTAGTCCTTTCAAAAATATTATATAAGTGAAATCATACATCATGTAACCTTTTGGGTTTGGCTTCTTTTCATTCATCATAAATACCCGGAGATTCACTGAAGTTACTGGGTGTGCTAATAGTCATTCCTGTATATTGCTGAATAGTATTCTGTGGCATGGATGTACCAGTTTGTTTAACCATTCACCTATGAAAGGATATTGGGGTGAATTCCAGTTTGGGCTATAACAAATAAAGCTGCTGTGAACATTCATATACAGGTTTCTGTGTAAATGTAAGTTTTCATTTCTCAGGGATAAAAGATGAGAGAGTGTAATTGCTGAGTTATATGGAAGTTGCATGTTTAGTTTTATAAGAAACTGTCCAACTGTTTTCCAGAGGGGCTGTACCATTTGACATTACTACAAGCAATGCATGACAGATCCAGTTTTTCCTCATCCTTTCCTGCTTCTGGTATTGTCACTATTTGTTTTTAAGATTTATTTATTTACTTGAGAGAGAGAGAGAGAGAGAGTGAGAGATCATGCATGGGGAGATCAGGAGGGGCAGAGGGAAAGAATCTCAATGGACTCCCTGCTGAATGTGGAGCCCAACGCAGAGCTCGGGGCTCGACCTTATGACCCTGAGATCATGACCTGAGCCGAAATCAAGAGTCAGATGCCTAACTGACTGAGCCACCCAGGCACCGCTTGTCACTATTTTTTATTTCAGTCATTATGATACATGTATAGTGGTGTCTCATTGCTTTTAGTTGGCATTTTCCTCATTGCTAATGACATTGCACATCTTTTCATGTGCCTGTTTGCCGTCTGTAGATCCTCTTTGGTGAAATGTCTATACATGTCTTTTGCCCATTTTGTAATTGGATTGTTTGGTATTTGCTATTGAGTTTTGTGCCTTCTTCTTTATATGGCCTGGATACTAGTCCTTTGTCAAATATGTAGTCTGTAAATATTTTCTTCCAGTCTATAGCTTGGTTTTCATCCTTTGAACATGAGCTGTCACAGAGCAAAGGTATTAAATTTTGATGAGGACCATCTTGCCAATTTTTCCTTTTATGCATCATGCTTTTGGTGTCAAGTTTAAGAATTCTTTGCGTAGTTCTGGTTCCTGAAGACTTTTTCCTACAGTTTTTTTTTTTCCTGAAAGTTTATAGTTTTTCATTTTACCTTCTAAATCCATAATGCATTTTGAATTAATTTTGTGTAAAGTGTGAGGTTTATCTTGTGGTTCTTTTTTTTTTTTTTTTTTTTTTTTTTTTTTTTGGCCTACAAATGTCCAGTCGCTCCAATAGCATTTATTGAAAAGGCTATCCTTCCTCTTTTGAGCTGCCTTCGCACCTTGTCAAAAATTAATTGGGTATATTTGTGTGGGTCTATTTCTGAGTTTGCTATTTTTCCATTGACCTATGCATTTAGCCCTCTGTCACTACCATGCTATTTTGACTACTGTAGTTATACACAGGCCTTAATAATAGGTAGAATGATTCCTCCCACGTTATTGTTCTTTGTCAGGATTGTTTTAGCTCTTCTAGGGCCTGTGCTTTACCGTATAAGTTTTAGAATAAGATTGTCTATGTCTACAGAAAACCTTGCTTGGATTTTGTTAGCAATTGCAGTAAACCTGTCAATCAATTTAGGGAGAGTTGACATCTTTACTATGTTGAGTGTTCCAATCCATGAACACAGTATGGCTCACCATATATTTAGGTCTTTATTTCTTTCATCACATTTTATAATTTTCAGCATAGAGATCCTTTACATGTTTTGTTAAGTGTACCTGTAAGTATTTCATTTTCTTTGGAGTGATTATAAATGGGTATATTTTTTATTTTGATTCCACATGTTCATTGTTTGTACATAGAAATGCAGTTCATTTTCTTTGTTGATTTTGTATCTTGTGGGCTTACTGAGCTCACTCAGTAGTTCTAGAAGGTTTTTCATAGATCCCTGGGGAAAGCATTCAGTCTTTTCCTCATTAAGTATAAGATTAGTTGTCTTTTTTTTTTTTTTTGTAGAAATTCTTTGTCAAGTTGAGGTTATTTCTTTCAATTCCTAACTTGCTGAGATTTTTATTATGAGCTGTGTTGGATTTTATCAAATACTTTTTTTGTGCCAACTGATATGATTATATGATATTTCTACATTAGCTTACTGATATGAAGCCTAACATTGAATGATTTTTTTGAATGTTGAATTAGACTTGCCTACCTGAAAGAAATCCCACTTGTTTATGGTGTATAATTCTTTTTACACATTATTGGATGAGGCTTGTGAATATTTTGTTGAGGGTTTTAACATCTAATTTCATAAGAGTTTTTGGTCTGTTATTTTCTTTGCACTGTTTTTTTCTGGTTTTAGTATTAGGGTGATATTAGCTTTATAAAATGAGTTGGGACATGTTCCCTCTTGTTCTGCTTACTGGAGGAGATTGAATAAAACTGGTGTTAATTCTTTAAATGTTTGTAAGAATTCTGTAGTGGCCTAGAGATTTCTTTTGTGGAAGCTTTTCAGTTATTAACTTGATTTCTTTCATAGTTAGAGAGTTACTCTGATTATCTACTTGTCTTGGTTCATGTGGTAGTTTGTGGTTTTTAAAGAATTAGTCCACTTCTTTGAAGTTGTCAAATACATGGGTTTAATGTTATTCATAATATTCCCTTATTAACTTTTTAATGTATGCAGGATTTGTAGTGGTATACACCATTTCATTTCTAATGTTGATGATATGTCTTTCATTTTATTTTTTCCAGTCTTGTTGGAGATTTATCAGTCTTATTGATTGTTTTTGAAAAACTGGCTTTTATTTTCTTACCGATTTTCTCTATTCTTTTCCCATTTTAAATTTCATTCATCTCTACTCCTTCCTTTCTTTTGCTTGCTTTGGGATTATTTTGCTCTTTTCTTTTAGTTTCTTGATGTAGGAACTCACATTATTGATTTTAGATCTTCCTCTTCTCTAACGAGAGCATTTAGGGCCATAAATTTCTTCAAATTATTCCTTTATTTGCATTCCACAAATTTTGGTATGCTGTAGTTTTGTTTTCTTCAGTTCTATGTATTTTTTAAAATTTCCCTTTAGATTCCTTGACCCACGAATTGTTTATAATTGTGTTGTTTATTTTCCAGTTACCTAATTATTTTTCTGTTGTTGATTTCTTGTTTGATTCCATCGTGGCCAGAGACGACACTATGATTTCAATGCTTTAAAATTTGTTGAGGTTTGTTGTATGGCCCATAACATAGTCTACTTTGGTGAATGTTCCAGGGGCACTGGAAAAAAGAATGTTTAGTTTAGTGCCGTTTGGTGTAGTGTACTGTATATGCCAAGTGGATCCTACTGTTCGATTGTGTTATTCAGATCTTCTATATCATTGCTGATTTTCAATCCAGCAGTTCTTTCAGTTTCTGAGAGGAAAGTGTTGAAGCCTTCAGCTCTAATTGTGGATTTTTCTGTTTTTCCTATCAGTTTTTGCTTCATGTATTTTGAGACTCAGTTGTTCAGTGCATTTACATTTAGGACTATTGTATCGTCTTTATGGATTGATCCCTTTACCTTTACGTAACGTTCCTCTTTATCTCTAATGGTTTTCTTTGCTCTGAAGTCTTCTTTATAGGATATTAAAATAAAATCAATCCTGATTTTTTAAAAAATTGTTTTCATGGCTTATTTTTCCCATCTTTTACTTTTAACCTACCTGTGTCACTGAATTTGAGATGAGTTTTTATGTAAACAGTTGGGTTATTTTTTAAAATCCAATCTGCCATTTGGAGTATTTAGGTCATTTAAATTTAAGGTAATTATTTATATGTTAGTGCTTAAGTCTGCCATTTTATTATTTAGTTTCTATTTGTTTCTTTTGGTTCTCATTCCTCTGTTTCACATTTCTTGACTTCTTGCAGGTTACTTGAATAATTTTAAATTCCATAGTAATTTATTTATAGTGTTTTTAAAAAAAGATTATTTATTTGAGAGAGAGAGAGAGGCAGATGGAGAGGGAGAAGGAGAGAGAAACCCAAGCAGATTCCCTGCTGAGTGCAGAGCCTGACTCGGGACTCCATCTCACAATCCTGAGATCACCACCTGAGCCAAAACCAAGCTTTGGACCCTTAACTGACTGTACCACTCAGGTGCCTATATTTATAGTGTTTTTGAGACTATCTCTTTGTATAGGTTTTATAGTGGTTACTCTGAGTATTACAATATATACATGTGACTTATTATAGTCTACTGATATCAATATTTTACCCTCAATTGAGGTATGGAAATCTCAGTTCCATTTGGTCCTTTTACCTTCCTCACTTTTAAATATCATTTTCTTGCACATTAGATGGTGTTATAATTTTTATTTCAATAATCAAATATGATTTCTAAAGCTTATGAAGAAAAAGATAGTTTACAGTATCCTTATTTCTGCCCTTTTCATTGTTCCCTTTTTCTTTCCAGTAGTCTACAATTCTTTCTTTTATCATTTCCTTTCTGTTTGCAGAACTTCTGTTAGCCAATCTTTCAGTGTAGGTATGCTAGCAATAAACTCTTTTAATTTTCCTTTGCTTGAGAATCTTTTTTTATTTCCTCTTCATTCCAGAAGGAGAATTTTACCAGATACAGAATTTGCAGTTGGCAATTCTTCTCTCTTAGCACTTGAAAAGTATGCCACTTCCTTCTGGCTTCCATGATTTCATATGAGAAATCAAATTCAAATTGCTCTTCCCCTATGTATAAGGTATTGTTTCTGTTTGACTGATTTCAAGACTTCTCTTTGATTTTAGTTTTAGAAGTTAAATTATGGTGTTTTGATGTGGATTGCTTTGGGCTTATACTGTTTGGGTTTCATGTAGCTTCTTGGATCTGTAGGTTTGTGTCTTTTGCCAAATTCAAGACATTTTTAGTCATTGTTTCTTCCAATACTCTTTCATTGCCCTCTTTCTCCTCTCCTTCTGGGACTCTTAAGGTTATAAAGGTTGGGTCTTTTCTTACCACTTCCCAGTTCTCTGAATCTCTGATCTTTTTTTTTTTCAGTCTTTTTTCTCTGTTTTTCAAATTGAGTGACTTCTGTTGTCTCTCTGCAAGTCCACTGATTCTCTCCTCTCTCATCTCCATTCAACTATTGAGCCCATCCAGTAAGGTTTTTCTAATTTCTGTCAATATGTTTTCAGGTCTGTAATTTTCATTTGGTTCTTTTTCTTTATAGCTTCTGTTTCTTTACTCAGATTTTTTTCATTTATTTCAAGAGAATTTTTTATTCATTATTGAAGCATTTTTAAAATGGTTACTTTAGAAATCTCATCAATAATTTCAATACCTGTGTCATCTCAGTGTGGGTGTTAGTTTCTTTGTCTTTCCTCACTCAAGATGTGACTTTTTTGGTTCTTGGTCTGACAGGTAATTTTTAAAATTCTATCTTAGAAACTTTGTCTATTATTTTATGATACTGGGTCCTATTATCTTTCATATTAGTTGGATACCCTGTTTAGGTTTAGTATGTGTGTCTTGCCTTACTTTTGTAGGCTCTAGTTCCAATAACAGTTAAATTTTCAGAGTCTTTGATCTGCCTGTCTTATCTGGGGCTGTTGGGCTCCAGCTGGTCCCTGCTCTTGCTGCTGCTGCCTGAGGGAATAGGAAGGCTTTTGCCTGGCCTGGATGTTGGGTTTCTTTTACTGGGGAGGGTTCTACCTACCACTACTTCTGGGATACCTTGGTATTTCTGGGCAGGGCAGGCAATTCTCTTAGAGAGCAAGAGAGTGGGGCAAAAGGGAAGATGACCCAGGACAAAGCCCTGAGGGACCCCCATCATGTTTACATTGTGTAGTGGAAGAGTTTCTGGCAATGCAGAGGGAGGGACAGAATAGTAGAGGTGCTGGGAGTATAATATCCCAGAAACAAGAGAGAAAAGTGTTTCAAGGAGAGAGTGGCCAAGCTATACCAAAAGCTGTTGAAAAGTCATGTAAGAATAAACACTGAAAAGTTTTCATTGGATTGGGCTGTATAATTATATGGTGGTTATTGGCTAGGGCAATTTTGATGTGTTGTGAGGTGGAGGCTGGAATAAAGAAGTTTGAAGATTTTGATATTCTATCTAGTTAAGGCTGCCACAGTAGCAATGCGAGGCTTCCAGCATGGAAAGTAGGAAGAGAATGATGCCTGGAAATCAAAAGTAACTCTTTGCATGAAGATAGGAAGAAGTGCTGATGCAACTGTAGGAGGGGAAAAAAGGAGCAATAAGAGACTGCAACCATTTGCATTAAAATCAATATCGGTGTGCTCTCCAGTCCCCCATGTCCTCTATAGTCATCTTTGCAGGCCCTGCCCTGACTCATCCTCCAGTTCTCAGTCGACACCTCCTGCTGTTGTCTTCACATTGGTAGCATTCCCACCGCCCTTACACCCTCTGCCCATGGATTTACCACTTGATCGTATATTGCTCTGGTTTGCCTTCCCCCACTCAACAGTCGAGTTTCCATTTTGCCAATCAGTTAATGCAGTGTTTAAAGAATATAATAGCTACTTTTAGAAAGGAATCCTCTCCAGAATGACTTTAAAGGTCACTTCCTATTATAGGAACTGTTGTTGAGAGGAAAAAAAATCGTCAAGTGTCCCCTGGAGAGCAATTTAAAGAGATGTTGGCTATCCAAACTGTCTCCTCAAAGCCCAGGTAAACTCTAAGAAAGAACAGCAATCATCATTTTTACAATTAGCAGATTTTATAGTGAGCACATTAATTTTAGTGAGAACATGAATAGAGTACACTTTTATTTTATGCAGTCAGAAAAAGTTATGGCCATTACCACAGATCTGTAGACAGTGTACAACTACCCCTTCTCAAGGACCTTCTTAAAGTGTGGTAAATGGAATATGCTTATTTGGAAATGTAGGTTCTATTCTCAGATCTGCTCAATGAGCTGTGTTGTAAGTACTATAAATTTTCCACATAATTATCTGGATCTTGTTCTTCATTTGAAAAGGTAGATTAAATCCTCCCTAATGGTACATTTTAGCTCTAATATTATAAGACTTTTCACACACTTTCACTCTTTAAAATAATTAAAGATTTGGAGGTGTCTTTGCCTTTAACCACATGCTGTTGTTTTATCAGATGCTTTCTTCCTGATCAGAGTCACAACCCACAATTGTTAAATGCTTTCCATAGAGAATTATATTGTATGGAAGTTTCTAGAAAAGCAGGAATGCTGCTTTCTTAGCCAACCAGCTCAGTGATGGCATACTACAGTGATGTGATCCCATTGTAGAGTGAAGGATGTGCAGGACACCATGGGCTCCTTCCCAGGAAAGCATAGAACCATTTAGCAGAGCTAAATGCTAGTCCAGCTTTCTTGCTCCCTCCCTCTCTCTCCCTTACTCCCTTTGTGAAATAGAGAAAAACAAGATTGCATGAGCTAATGCTTATAGACCTCTGGACACCATCATAATTGCCCAGCATGGAAAGGCAGTCCAGCTAGGTTATGCCCTGAAAAGCAAGAGCAGCAAGCAGCCACAGCAGCCTGGGCATGTGGAGCACACCCCCACCCAGGGCAGCCTAGGACCAGGTCTCACACTCAAGCCCAGATAACATGGCTGTGCCACACTCCCTACTGCATTCCTCCTTCCATTAAGTCCTAGGTCAAGGCCCTCTTCCTCCAGTGTATTAGTCAGAATTCTCCAGAAAAATGGAACCGATAGGATGTCTGTATGTTTCTCTCTCTCCCTCTCTCTCTCCGGAGATCGATCTGTATGATTATCTATCATCTATCTATCTATCTATCTATCTATCTATCTATCTATCATCTATGTATCTATCTATCTGTCTATCTACAGAGAGAGATTATTTATATCTACTATATTATCTGTGTGATTATAGAGGCTCGGAAGTCCAAATAACGCAGGGTGGGCTGGGAGGCTGGAGGACCAGAGAAGAGCCAGTGCTGCAGTTCAGGTCTGAAGGTCATCTGCCTGTAGAATTCCATTCTCCTCAGGGGAAGTAAGGTTCTGTTTCATTTAGGCCCTCCACTGATTGGATGAGGCCCCTCTACATTATGGAGGGCAATCTGCTCTATTCAGAGTCCTGACCTCATTTAAAACCACCCTCACAGAAACAACCAGAATGTTTTACTACATCGCTAAGCACCATGGCCCAGCCAAATTAGCCATCAAATTAACAATTCACCAAATCAATGAAATTAACTGTCATAGCCAGGAAGCCTTAATTCTAGACACCTTGCAACCTGTCACCTTGATCCTAGTGTACCTTTATTCCTCCTAAATATACTCATTTCAGCAGCAGAGCTTCTAGCATGGAGCAGGTGTATGTCAGAGCAGAATGATCTGGGATGATTCCTTCCAAAGCTTCTGACTTTCTAAGACTCCCTTGGGCACAGTGTGCCCCGTGGCCTTGCTGTGACCCTGAGAGGCACGTGTTTGTCCAGAGGCTTGGGCTCACGTTTTTCTCTCTCATTCTTTCTGTCCATTTATGGGAAGTTCTCAGGAGTCCCTTGTTCCTGTTCAGCTGGGGATCCTCAAGGTGGCCTATATTGTATAGAACCTAGACATAAAGGTTGCTTATCCCACTGGGCAGAATTATCTTTTAAAAATGGAATTCTGAGATCACGTGTTTAACATATGAAAGGCTCTGGGATGGGCACTTATTCCTAAGACAGCTGTGACAGCAGCCAGGACTACACAAAGTACTTCCCCCTTTAAAAAATCTCATGCAAGTTCAAAACAGCTTTACACAGTATGAGTGCTTCTCCTGAAGGTGATTTTTTTTTTTTTATAATCCTTGACCTACTTTTTCTCTGTGTGTAATATACCTAATGAGTAATAACGACTTCAGAGAAGGTAGCACCAGAGGAAACAAAGTTGAAGAATGCCTAAGGAGAGTGGCTCTGGAGCCCTCCAACTTGACGGGCTTTGTTGTCAGGGCAGAAATAAAGGTGTTCCTGTGAATGGCAGGTTTGCTGAAGATTCCTGTGGCTGTACTGTGCCCCTGTTAAATAGTCCTGATACTGCAGAGGTGGCCAATGGGGGAGCCAGGCAGAGGGGCTGATAGACAAATGCATAAACTCACATTTCACACACACGCTCCCACAGCTACACAGTCACACACCCCGCCCCCCAAACTATATGTGGTGCTATAAGGAGGATGCTTCAGGGTCTGAAACATGAGCTGTTGTCTAGAAATGTTCTTCTAAAACAGATTGCATTCATAATGTGATCTGTGTAGAAAGAGAATAGGAACACTTCCCCATGTCTGAAGCCATAAAGCTGAACCCCAGAAGGTTTGGAGTAGGAGAAGAGCACCCATAGAATTCATTTCATTCACCCAGTGCTATCCAGCCTGTGATGGGGAAGTGGAAGGAGACTCCTATTCAACAGGAGATGGGGTTCTTGAAATTTATGTTGAATAAGCTTCTCTTCTCCCCACACCATTTATCCCCTTTCTTAGGAGGATTTCTTCAGCTAAGCAGACTGAGGGAGGTATAGTGTGGGGTTGGTCCTGACTCCTGCCTTCTTGGCATTTTCCCCATGGAGGAAATGGATGAAGCTGCATTTGCTGAGCACCTTTCAGAAGCAGGCACTGGGCTGGGTGCTGAGAGGGGCACCTTTAGAGCCACTCAGACCCGGCTTCAAATCCACTCCGGCAACTATCTGCTGTGAGGTCTTCGGGGCATCGCCTGCCTGTGACTCAACGTCCCAATCTGTTAAAAGGTGATAATATAACACCTACTTTCATATACCATTAAGGTTAAAGATAATTGATGCAAAACCACTGAGCGCATGGAATGCCCTCAGTAAATAGCAGCTATCACGGTGAGCAAGACATGGTCCGTGCATAGAGGGAGATGCCATTCAGTGGCCTTGAGTGCAGTTTGCAAGGCTCCTGGGCCTGACTTGGACCCTGAGGCTTTCTCGAGCCAAGACCAGGGCCAGGAAGCAAAGCTATGTGTAACAGGTGTGGTGGGGGGATTGTTAGGGTGTATATTTGCATTTTGTCCCTACTTTCTTACCCATTACCCACCAGCACCCCCACCTTCCTGCCTGACTTTACTTTACCTCCTAACTTTTGTTTTTCTGCAATCCTGAGCTTCTCCTAGGGGGAGAGAGGGAGGAAAGAGGGAAGGGGAAAGAGGGAGAGAGAGAGTATGAGAGAGGGATGGAGGGAGGGAGAAAGAAAACAGAGAGAGAGAGAGAGAACAGAGAGAGGGAGAGAGAAAGCATGTGAACTAACTACCAAGTCTGGGAAAGAAAGAGTTCAAGGTTCTCATCAGTGTCGTGACCAGACCCTGCTCCCTGGAAATGCTCTGGCAAGAGGGCAGGACTTCTGAGGATTGTGGTGTCCTGCAGGGGCTTGACCACAGACCCCATAGCTCCCAGCATTAACTCGTCCTATGTGACTGTTAAGCAGCAGAGCCCCCTCCAAGGGACCATGCGTGGGACAATGTGCACAGTGGGGCAGTCCTGGGGCCTGAAAGGACAAGGTCTCCCCCAGTTCCCTGGCACTCCACAAGGTTCCTGGTTCTTGTGGAACCCTGCAGGATGGGGGTGGGAGGTTCCACTGAAGGCAGATTTTAGGCCTGCTCAGCAAGATGGGGCCTCTGAGCCAGATTTCACTTGCTTTAGAAGCAGCAAGTAGAGCCTCCCCACATCCCCATATTTGTCATGTAGGACTGAGCCTCTGCAAGGTGCCATGGTCTCTTCCTGACTCAGGGCTCTTGCCTTGTCCACGGCAGTAAGTGTTATGTGGTCCTCAGCTTGTTACAGCTGGTTCAAGGAAAATGACCACTTTCCAGGCTTCAACTGTCTGAAAACCCAGTGAAGTTGTTGCCTCTCTTCTGGCCCACCAAGCACAGCAGGTCTCGTCCGAGCAGAGCAAGATATCATCAGGGCCATGTGAATTTTGGAGGGACACAACTCAGCCCATAACTGGAACACTGATTGAAACCCCATGGGGCTCCATGATTTCATCTTCCTCATGGAGAAAGAATCCAGGCTTCTAGAAAGCACTGCAAACCATTGCCTTTTTTCATTCTTTCTGCGTCCTGTTGTATCATGAAGGCAAACACAAGAAAAAGAAGGAGTGAATCACATATGTATGTATTTAATAGACTTCAAAGAAACAAATAGCACCAACCATGCTGTTTTCCAGCTACGTGTAAGGATTGTGCCCTGCTAACCCACTCTTCCAGAAGGATTTCTTTGGCCCACAGATCAGCGTCTCAACCCCTACCCCCAGACACATTTCCTATTTTTCACCCTTTTAGCCTTAAAGCATCCCTGCTCCTCCGACCATCTCCAACTTTTGGGGGCCTCCCCTCCAGTGTGGGGTGCCCATCCCATTGTGGGAGCCAGCCCATATAAGGACAGCTGACCCCCATACCCAGATGGGTTAGACCATTTCTTTGCCTCCTTTTATCTCAGCATCAGAGCAGTGATTTCATCAGAAGACATTCCTATTGTGTGCTCTACTTTGAAAATGCTTTCAGACCCATTTGATCTTTGCATCTGGGGGTGGGGGAAGGAAACTAACATTTATTGAGTTTGCTCCATGCTTTAGGCTTATTGTTAGCGGTTTTACATCTGTGGTTTCTTTAATCATCACATCAACCTGTGGCATGGTTGTTTATCAGGAAAACAACGTTATTTTGATGTGTAATCCTGCCAACCCACCTCACCCCACAATGTGCTGCAGAGAGAGAGAGGGTGGGGCAGAGACCCAGGAAGGCCTGTATATCAGGCTTCATTAATCTACAGAGCAAAGGACACAGAGATCTCAGGAAGGAGACAATATTCTTAAAGGCAGGGGGAGGGTAGGTGGAGTGGAGAAGTGGGGAGTGGAGGGAGAGCGGGTACCATGAGGAGTATAGCTTTGGGTGAGTTTTAGAAGTCCGTGCTGGGCATTGCTGGTATATTTCACCCCCCTTGCTGTGCTGGAAAAGGCTCTTGGTGACATCTCTAGTGAGGTGTTACATTTGAATACAGTTGCTACGAGCACCAATTACATTATTATAGGAAGCAGCAGAGCTGAGATTTCGGCCTGAGGAGTTCAGGCGTAACTGCGAAAGGGCCCCTCACTCAGCTGTGTGGCTCCCAGGTCTGTCAGGAGGCCTGCACCAGGGAGCTGAGGGTTCCTCAGAAAGAGAGAGGATGGGCCTTTTTTCAAACTTGTAAAAATCTGCTTCCAAACATGTTATCTAGCGTCTCTCTTTTACCCACCATATGACTATAATCATTTAAAAACCATTTCCCTAATGTGAAACATTTATGTCGTTCCTGAACTTTCAGTATGTCGGACGGGAACACATCTGTGCTTCCATCATATTCTGCTAATCCCTCTCGCTCCTCTGTAGCAGTTGACAATCATTCCTATGATGGAGGTGGCCTTCCCTCCTAATTCTCTGTAGCCTTTCTGGGTCATCCCTGGGGGTAGGTCCACCACCTCTACATCCTCCTCCAAGTGGCCACCACCTGCATGCGAACACAACACACTGTGGCCGTTCAGTAGTGGCCTTTATCTCTCAGAGTTGCCAGGACACCAAGGTAAATGTGAATTTCAGGTAAACAAGCAATGATTTTTAGTATAAATGTATCCCAAATATTGCACAGGATATACATATACTAAAAAAATTTCCTCATTTATATGAAATTCAAATTTAACTGGGTGTCCTGTGTTTTATTTGCCCACTCTGGGAACCCCATCTCAGAGGGCTTCTCTCTGTTGTTTTAACCAGCAGAGCCCTTTATTTCATTTTTGTGAAAAGCAGGATGTGATTGGCTTTCCCTGTGCTGAAAGTAGGGCAATGGGGGCTGATGCATTTCAAGACTTAAAAGGATTCATTGCTTGCGTCTTTCCCACACTCGTCTTCTTTAGCCTAGAATTGCTACTATTCCCTCCCTCCCCCTCATGCTCAGCCCCAGCTGTGGGCCCAGATGGGTGGTTCTCTGTCCTTTCCAGGTGGGGAGATAGGGTTTGCTTCCTTCAGAGGTTTGTTCATTGACCTCTCTGGATACATCCACCTCCCAGGTCAGAGTGAGGTGGACAAGGTGAGACACATTAACTCTCTGTCCCTGTGTCTTCCATCTGGTGCTTTGAGAGCTGTGGGTCCTACTGGGCGAAGTTCAGCCCCACTGGACAGTCCTTTTGAAAATGGGCTCCTTAACCACTAACGGAACACCAGACCTTAAAAAACAGAGGAGTTAGCTTGACTGAGGGAGGGAGGAGAGAGGACGGCGAGACCCACTTGGTAACCTGTCATGGTTCACCAGAAGTGCAAAAGTGTCCAGAGGCCTCCCAATCCAGGCCAAGATGCATCTGCTCCAGAGAAAGAGGGTGCCGGGTCCTCCTGTTTATCCCGTCTCCTCTCACAGAGGGCATACCCATGCCAAGGATTCCCTGGCCTAGTGTGGGCACAGGGTCTGTGTGATCACAGGACGTCTGCAGGGCCGCTGCGCAGCAGTTCGGTTCAGAGCATCTTACTGAGCCTCCGCTGTGTGCCAAGTACAATACTAGGCACATGTGACAAGGCTGAGAAGGATGCAGTTTCTGCCTTCAAGTAACCTACATTCTCCTGCGGGACAGAGGTGGGTGCTACCTGTGAGGTGGGTGCTACCAGAGCGAAAGGTGCAGGGCACCATGGGAGCCCCAGACAGTGGGCTAGGGACACATACCTAGGCTTTCCTGACTGCCTCAGAGAGTGAGATCTCCCCTGACACAGACCCCAGGAAGCAGTCAATACCTGTCATTTCAAACCACGAGATTGAGGAAAAATACTTTTTTTTTTTTTTTCAAAAGCCCACATTTTCAGGAAATAACTTAGCCCGGTCTACCCAGGGGCGCCTTTTGCCCATAGAAACCCAACACAAGAAGCTGTTTGTTCAAATGCTCATTACACACAAGCACCTACCACATCCCCAGACACCCTTCCCACGCCCATCCCTTTTCTTCACCAGCAGACTCCAACTGCCTGGGCTAGTTTGGGCTAATTAATGAGCAATAAAGGATCTGATTTTTACATATTGGCTCTCCTCGGAGCTGCCAGGAACATTAAATTAGGGCCAAGGTGGGAGAGGTAAGCATGTTTTTTCATTATTTTACCTACAAGATTCATTTGAAGGGGGGAAATAGGTCTATTGCCCTAAATAACTAGTTAGATGAGAACAAATTCCTCATTAATCTTAAATATGTCACCTGGAGAAGGTGATTAAAGTAAGAACCACTAATGAGTGGGGTTCCTGGAAAAGACAAAGCACACACAGGAAATGGGATAGGTCCCTAGCAGTTCCTGTGCATAAACAGAGCTGCCCTCTGCAAGGAAATCAGGCTCTGGAGGGCCATGGAGCAGGGGTACCATGATTCTCCCTTGCACGACAGGGTCGGATGCTGCCTGGTCAACTGGCGATGACTACACAGTGATTAGGACCTTGCTCTGATGAAGCAGGAACTGGAGATGAAACACTGCAGGCTCTTGGCATCGCCTAGGTGGCCTGAGGAGGCATAGATAACAGTGAGGGGAGCTTGAGCCTCTTAGTGATTACATACGGACATCTATAGGCAAGTTGCAAAGCTGTTTGCCTTTATTAACTCATTTGTCTTCTCACTACCCTTTAAAGCAGGCAAGGCTGTGGTGTGTTCAGGAAAGGAATGCTGGTTGGTTTTCTAGACCAGCTTAGAAGTTCAATTTGTTGTACAGCTCGAAATCCGGCATTGTGATGCCTCCAGCTTTGTTTTTCCTTTTCAACAGTTCCTTGGAGATTCGGGGCCTTTTCTGTGTCCATACAAATTTAAGGATTATTTGTTCCAGCTCTTTGAAAAATGTCCTTGGTATTTTGATCAGGATAGCATTGAAAGTGTTGATTGCTCTGGGTAGCATGGACATTTTAACTATGTTAAGGGGTTTGGGATAGACCGGTGATGGGTAGTAAGGAGGGCACGTATTGCATGGTGCACTGGGTGTTATACGCAACTAATGAATCATCGAGCTTTACGTCGGAATCCGGGGATGTACTGTATGGTGACTAACATAATATAATAAAAAATCATTAAAAAAAAAAAAGAAAGAAGTTCAATTTGTTGAAGAGGTTGTTGAATTGCTTTGCATCTTGCCCAAAATTAGTACCATCCTCAGAATACTGTGTGGCTTAGAGAGACCCCTTCGGCCCCTGCGAAAATGGCAAGAAGGGTATGAGGAGGGAGTGTCAGCTGGAGAGGCGGCCAGTGTCCAAGGACATTGTGCTACTGTGCTACTGTGCTACTGCCTCCTTATCCAGCCCCTCTGCAGGAAGACTTCCAATTCACCCAGGAGTCCTTGTGGGGTCTATTATGGCATGCTTTCTTTTGCTCAGTTTCTTCTTTATTTATTTGAACAGAGGAGTCAGATGGGAGAATCATGGTACCCCTACTTGGTGACCCTCTAGAGCCTGCTTTCCTTGCAAAGCTAGAGAGGACGGCTGTGTTTATGTGGGGAGCTACTAGAGACCCATCCCATTTCCTGTGTGTGATTTTGTCTGTTCCCAGGAACACCACTCATTAGTGGTTTTCACTTTAATTGCCTTCTCCAGGTGATGTATTTAAAATTAAATGTTTTTGGGGCGCCTGGGTGGCACAGTGGTTAAGCGTCTGCCTTCGGCTCAGGGCGTGATCCTGGCTTTATGGGATCGAGCCCCATATCAGGCTCCTCTGCTATGAGCCTGCTTCTTCCTCTCCCACTCCCCCTGCTTGTGTTCCCTCTCTCGCTGGCTGTCTCTATCTCTGTCAAATAAATAAAAATAAAATCTTTAAAAAAAAATAAAAAAATAAAAAAATAAAATAAATGTTTTTTTATGTGCTTATTTGCCACCTGTATATTCTCTTCAGTAAAATGTCTGTGCATGTCTTTTGCGCATTTTATAATGGGATTGTTAAGTTTTGAGAGTTGTTATATATTCCAGATTCTCATCCTTAGTCAAATTTGTGATTTGCAAATATTTTCTCCCAATCTGTAGCTTGTTTTTTCATTCTTTGAACACAAGCTTTCACAGAACAAAGGTTTTTTAATTTTGATAAGCTCCAACTTGCCAAATTTTCTTTCTATGCATCACTCTTTTGGTGTCAAGTCTAAGAACTCTCTGTATAGCTCTGGTTCGTAATGGTTTTTTCCTACAGTTTTTTAAAAAAGTTTATAGTTTTGTGTTTTATTTTTATATCCACGATCCATTTTGAATTAATTTTATATAAGGTATGAGGTTTTTCTTGTGGTTTTTTTTTTAACTTACATATGTCCAGTTGCTCCAACATAATTTGTTGAAAAGTTTATTGAATTGCCCTTGCATCTTGTTAAAAATTAGTTGGGATATTTATGAGGGTCTGTTTCTGAGTTTGCTATTGTTCCATTGATCTGCATGTCTAGCCCTCTTGTCACTACTATACTATCGTGACTTCTGTAGTTATACACAGGACTTAATTATGGGTAGAATGACTCCTCCCACTTTATTCTTCTTTGTCAGGATTGTTTTAGCTATTCTAGGGCCTGTGCTTTACTATATAAATTTTAGAATAAGATTGTCTCAATGATATCTCATCTTCCTTGCTGGAAAACCTTGCTTGGATTTTAATAATAATTGCGTGAAACCTATAGAACAATTTTGGGAGAATTTACATCTTTGCTGTGTTGAGTGTTACTGCCCATGAACACAGTGTTTCTCTTTAGGTATTTAGGTCTCCTTTGATTTCTTTCATTAGCACTTTATAATTTTCAGTATAATGACCCTATACATGTTTTATTAGATTTATAACTATTCAGAGTAAGAGTTGTGTTGCCTTTTTTATTTTGGTTTCCACTTGTTCATTATCAGTATATAGAAATGCAGTTGATATTTTATATTGATCTTATATCCTGCATCTTTACTGAGCTCACTTACTAGTTCTAGAAAATCTTTTTTTGTAGATTCTTTGGGATTTTCTCAGTAGACAATTGTATGTTCTGCAAATAAAGACACTTGTCTGTCTTTATTTCCCTCAGAATGCATTTTATTTCTTTTTCTTGCTTTATTGCAATGGGTAGAACTTCCAGTACTGTTTTGAGTAAGAGTGATGAGATAAGACATCCTTGCTTTATTCCCAACCTTGAAGAGAAAGCATTCAGGCTTTCGTCATTAATTGTGATGTAAACTCTAGGTTTTTGGTAGGTGCTTTTATGAGGTTGAGGAATTTCCCTTTTATTCTTAATATACTGAAGATTTTTTTCATGAATGGATGTTGAAGTTTGTCAAAGGTTTTCCTGTGTCAATTGATATGATCATATGATCATATTTTTCTTCTTTGGCTTGTTGACATGATGTATTACATTGCTTGACTATCAGATATTGAATCAGCCTTGCGTATGTGGAATAAATCCCATGTGGCCATGGGATACATTGCAGTACACAGTGTATACACATATATCCTATTGGTTCTGTTGCTCTGGAGAACTCTAACATACAGCTTACATCTGTTTAATCTTCTAACAGTCTATATACCACAGAGGTCTCTCTTCACCCGCAGACTCCAAAGCACCAGGAGATGGATTCCAGGATCAGAGTGAGCCACTGTTTTGAATCCCAGGCCTCCTCTGGCACAGCCTCATGTTTGTTCCCTTGAAGGAAAGCCTTCTCTCCTTCAGCAGCATCATCCACAGACCTCTTATTTTGCAGGCATTTTCTCCCTAGGATATGAGGGAGCTTTCTTTTGTAAAGCAAAGGCACTCATCTCCAGTAAGAAAGGGATTGGTATTGCCCTTAGGGTTTCTGCATGCTAAAAAGTACCAAACACAAGACAAATAATACTCTAGAAAATTCTTTCTCTAAGTTGAGAATGGCAGAAAGACCAAGATCATGTGAAACACTTAGGGAAGAGTTTGTTGGTCTGATGCTACAGAATATGATGGGGAGGTTACCTGGAGTGAGTGAGAATGTAGGCCTTGATGTTACTGGGCTGGATGTGGAGAGTAAAGGCCTAAGGCTAACTGTGCTGAGCATCGGACCCCTCTTAACAGGCAATCTGGATGGAGATGTGGATTAGGTTTGATGAAAGCTTGTCTGCAGAAATGTTTCCTTGGGAAATCCCAGCGAGCCCTTACATAAACATTTTCAGAGAAGTTAGACTTTGGTTTAAGCTGAAAAATAAAGACCCTAGATTTCTATAATATTCTATTTTAGGAATAGACTGATCACCGTCATGCTAGGAAGTGAAATCCATGTCCATGTTTTCCAGCTCAGGTTGTCTGCATGAGTGGTTTTTTTGGTCCCCTGAAAAAAATTAACACCACCTCACAGCCACTGAAGGAAATGACCTATTGGTTGATGGGGGTGGTGTTCCCTTCCTGTCTAGGGAATTTCTTAGAATCATAGAATCTCAGTGGTTCCACACTCTGGCTGCACATTAGAATCATCTGGGGGAACTTGTGAAAAATATCAATTCCTGCTCCCCATCCCAGAAATTCTTATTTTAAATGACCACTGTTGTGGCCTGTGCGTCTGTATGTTTGAAAAGCTCCCCAGGTGACTTTAATGGACAGCCACAATTGAAAAGCACTGATGGAGTCCAGCCTCTCTCCCATGCTGCAATGTGGCTTAAAGGATTCAAGTCATAGGCTTTCTGAGTTTGTGGCCTAGCATATAGGAGCACCTCCTGTCCCAGGAAACCCATAGCCTCCAAGGTAGCTCCGTTCTATTTTTGATTGCTTCTGTATGTTGTGATGTACTCTGTGTCCCTGTAACCTTCTGTTCTGCTCTGCTACCCTCTGGCATCCTGCAGAATAATTTCTGTTCTTCCTCAGGCCAGTTCCTCAAATCTTAAAACACTGCGTGCCCAGAGCCCTCTCTCTGCAGCAGTCCTCCAGATGGCACATGGATTCAGGGCCTGGTGGGCTTCAGTCTGTCAATATCCTTCTCATAGCTCTCTCTTGGGAGTGATATATTTGGAGGCTCAGAACTTCTGGCCAGAGGTTCATGTCTTGGCCCCGTGACCTACCATATGTTTCCTTGGGCAAAGCAAATGCTCCCTTTGCACCTCTGTTTCCTCATCGGTAGAAGAAAGTGATTGGAATATAGATGAATCCCAGCTAGTGCCATGAGTTTCTAACTGGCTCTCTGCAGTCTGTGCTCAGGATTATGAAGAGAAAAATAAAGCCAATAAATGATAAATAATAATATTATCTTATATGTATGCCATGCTTTGTATTCTTCACAAACATTTTCCCATTCTATACTCTCACCTTCCCTAAGAAGTGGTCACAATGTGACTGTTCTCAGTGCAGATTCAGGGAGCTCATGTGACCTCCTTTAGGTCACCCAGTTAATCACGGGCACAACAGAAAGGGCAACATCATCATTCTTTACTGTTTGTTCTTTGTTCTCTGATTGAACACCTAAATCACATAGTTCTTAAAAGAACTGGGAGTATCTTCTATGCCTCCAAGACCCAGGAGAATGCTGGGGTCATGTGCCCTCCATAAATATTAGTTGAATTAACCATTTTTTTACCCCTCCCCCAACCCACCTCCCTTCTGACAACTATCAGTTTATTCTCTGTATTTAAGACTGTTCTTTGTTTATCTCTTTTTTTTGTTCATTTGTTTCATTTCTTAAATTCTACATATAAGTGAAATCATATGGTATTTGTCTTTTTTTCTGTCTGACTTACTTCATTTAACATCATACCCTCTAGGTTCATCCATGTTGTTGCATATGGCAAGATAGCATTCCTTTTATGGCTGAGTAATATTTCATATTTCGTGTTTATGTGTGTGTGTGTATCACATCTTCTTTATCCATTCATCTATGGACAGACACTTGGGCTGCTTCCATATCTTGACTATCATAAATAATGCTGCAATAAACACGGGGGTTCATATATCTTTTCAAATTGGTATTTTGGTTTTAGTTTTTCTTGACAAATACCCAATAGTGAAATTACTGGATCATATGGTAATTCTATTTTTAATTTTTTGAGGAACTTCCATACTGTTTTCCATAGTAGCTGTACCAGTTTTCATTCCCACCAACAGTCCACAGGGGTTCCTTTTTTTCCATATCCTTGCTAATACTTGTATTTCTTGTGTTTTTTATTTTAGCCATTCTGAGAGGTATAATAGGATATCTCATTGTGGTTTTGATTTGCATTTCCCTGATAATTAGTGATGTTGAGCATCTTTTCATGTGTCTGTTGGCCATCTGTGTGTCTTCTTTGGAAAAATGTCTATTCATGTCTTCTGCTTATTTTTAATTGGATTATTTAATTTTTTGGTGTTGAGTTGCATAGATTCATTATATGTTTTGGAGATTAAACCCTTATTGAATATATCATTTGCAGATATCTTCTCCCATTCAGTAGGTTGACTTTTTTTTTATTGATGATTTCCTTTATTATGCAAAAGACTTTTACTTTGGTATAGTCTTGATAGTTTAATTTTGCTTTTGTTTCCCTTACCTAGAGAGAGACATATCTAGAAAAATGTTTCTACTGCCAATGTCAAAGAAATTATTGCCTATGTGTTCTTCTAGGAGTTTTATGGTTTCAGGTCTCACATTTAGGACTTTAATCCATTTTGAATTTATTTTTGTGAGTAGTATAAAAAAGTGGTCCAGTTTTACTCTTTTGCATGTAGCTGTCCGGTTTTCCCAGTACTATTTGTTGAAGAGAATGTCTTTTCCCCATTGTATATTCTTTCTTCCTTTGTCAGAGATTAATTAACCATATAATGGTGGGCTTATTTCTGGGTTTTCTGTTCTGTTCTATTGACCTATGTGTCTGTTTTTGGCCAGGACCATACTGTTTTGATCACTACAACTTTATAGTCTATTGTAAAATCTGGGATTGTGATACCTCCAGCTTTGTTCTTCATTCTCAAGATTGCTTTTGCTATTTGGGGTCTTTTGTAGTTCCATACACATTTTAGGATTATTTATTCTAGTTTTGTGAAAAATATTGTTGATATTTTGATAAGGATTGTATTAAATCTGTAGATTGGTTTGGGTAGTATGGATATTTTTATAATATTTGTTCTTCCAATCCATGAGCATGAAGTACCTTTCCATTTGTTTGTGTCACTTCAATTTTTTTCATCAGTATTTTATAGTTTTCAGAGTACAGGTTTTTAACCTCCTTGGTTAAGTTTATTCCTAGGAATTTTATTCCTTTTGGTGCAACTGTAAATTGGACTGTTTTTTAAATTTCTTTTTCTGCTACATCATAATTAGTGTATAGAAGTGCAACAAATTTCTGTATTAATTTTGTATCCTGTGACTTTACTGAATTCATTTATCAGTTCTAGTAGTTTTTTTGGTGGAGTCTTTAAATTTTCTATGTATAGTATCATGTCATCTGCAATCGTGAAAGTTGTACTTCTTCCTTACCTATATGGATGCCTCTTGGCTAGGACTTCCAGTACTGTCTTGAATAAAAGTGGCAAGAGTAGACATCCTTGTTGTTCCTTACCTTAGAGGAAAAGTTCTCAGTTTTCACCACTGAGTATGATGTTAGCTGTGGGTTTTTCATATATGGCCTTTATCAAGTTGAGGTATGTTCCCTCTAAACCTACTTTGTTGAGAGTTTTTATCATGAATGGATGTTGTACTTTGTCATATGCTTTTTCTCCATCTGTTGAGATGATCATGTGGTTTTTATCCTTCCTCTTGTTAATGGATGGGTCGTATTGATTGATTTGTGAATATGGAACCACCCTTGCATCTCTGGAATAAATCTCTTTTGATCATGGTGAATAATTTTTTTAATGTATTGTTGGATTTGGTTTGCTACTATTGAGGATTTTTGCATCTATGTTCATCAGAAATAGGTGGCCTCTAGTTTTTTTGTGTGGTATCTTTGTCTGGCTTTGGTATCAGGGTAATGCTGGTCTTGTAGAATAAATTTGGAAGCTCTCCTATTTTTTGGAATAGTTTCAGAAGAATAGGTGTTAACTTTTCTTAAATATTTGGTAGAATTCACCTATGAAGCTATCTGGGTCTGGACTTCTGTTTTTTGGGAGTTTTTTTTTATTACTGATTCAATTTCATTGCTGGTAATTCATCTGTTCAAATGTTCTATTCCTTCCCAATTCGGTTTTGGAAGGTTATGTTCCCAGGAATTTATCCATTTCTTCTATATTGTCCAATTTGTTGGCATATGATTTTCATAGTATGAATTAACCAGTTCCTGCTGTAAGATTTGGATGTCTGTCATCATAAGGAATGTGGCCACAGAGTGATCTGCCTCCAGAGATGGAAATAAGCTCCATTTCTTCACTGGACAGGGGACAGTTAGGGTATTCAGGCCCAACTGCCTATGAATCACTCTGGGAGCTTTCAGAAATACCAGTGCCTGGGTCTCTTTCCCAGACCAACTAAATGGGAATCACTGCATGTGGGGGCAGGCAGTAGCATGGTCTTAAAGCACATCAGATGACTCTAGTGTGATGTTAGTGTTCAGAAGATTGGGGCTGAAGCTGTGGTTTTTAGCTTGCTTGGGTATCAGAATCATGTGCAAGGGCTTGTTAAAACCTAGATTGCTGGGTACCACCCCCAGAGTTTCTGGTTCATTATGTCAGGATGGGGCCTGAGAATTTGCTATCATACCAAGTTCCCAGGTGATACTGATACTGCTGGTCCAGAGACTAGGCTTTGAGAACTACCCCAGCGAAAAGATTATGTAAATGGTGAGGGTTTACTTGTCAGCTCAGAAGATGACAGCCACATCCTCTGCATGGTATCCAGAGGTCACAGCAGTGAAGACAGTGTGTGCCAGTCACAGAACAGTGCATTTGACAAGCATCAAGTTATTTAATCTTGATGCCCCCACGCTGAGATGGTTTTTAGATTTCCATGTCATAGATAAGGAAACTGGAACAAAGAGAGGTTAAGTAACCTGCCTAACTCACTTGGTAAGTGGCCTAATTCAAATTCAGACCTAAGGCTGCCTGACTTCCAAATTCACACACTCAGCCATTTTCCAGAGAGGAAATCTAGATGCTCTGTGGTTACTTCAAGTCACCCAGCATGTAAAGATGGAGCTGGAACCCAGATTCAGGTCCACCAGCTCTTAAGCCAACTGTCTTTCCATTCTGCATCACTTCCCATCCCACATGACTAATAGGTTAGTATTCTAATGTTAGGATTTGGGCTACTGGACATACACAGTTAATTCAAGACGATGATAGCTAGTCCCTCAGAATTAAAACTACAAAGCTCGAGGAACATTGATGTCCTCTCCCACCTACCCATCTGTTCCATCTTCCTATAGCCCCCAGCAGCAAACCTAGGGGTTGCCTTGAGCATGGACTGGAGCCATGAGGGCTACCCAGAGCCACACAGCACCCAGCAGCAAGGTGCACTCACTGTTGGCACCAGAAACATCCATTCCTATGTTGATTTGTTTGCTGATTCAGCAAGGATTCATTGAGTGCTTACTCTGTTCCAGGCACTAATCCTAGAGCACACAGTAAGCAGGACAGGCAAGGTCTTTGCCTCAGAGAGAGAAAAAAATAGCAAAATCATTTTAGGTGGTGATTTTAAAGGCTTCATGAAGAAGATTTAAAATGGTGATTAACCTCAGAGTATAATTTAAATTGGGAGGTCAGGGAAGAACTCTCTGAAGAGGTAACAATTGAACGGAAACCTGAACGACAAGAGGAATCAGCTATGTGAAGAGCTAGAGGAAGAGGGATATCGACAGAGGGAACCCCCAGTGCAGAGCCTTGACACAAGAGCAAACCTGGGGTTTCTCAGGCAAGTGTGGAAGCCAGTGTGGCTAGCAAAAGTGGCAGGACAAGGGGGGGAGAAGTGGGCAGTGTGGGCACAAAGTGTGAATTTATCCTGTGTGTGACAGGAGGTGGGGAGCGGACAAAAGCAGGATGTGATGCGGCCACGTGGCGGGTAAGGAGTGGACATGGGGCCAACGCAGAGCTCATGGAGCCGGGGATAACTTGGGTGTTTGCAGACTTGGACTGGGACTCAGGCCCTTCTGCAGGAGTACCTGTCTCTTCGTGGGCATGGTGCCAGGTCTTTCTCACTTCTCTCTCACAAACACCATCTTTGCAACCCTTGGGGAAGTGTCACTTCCTTTCTTGCAGTTCTGAAATGAGCTTGTTTGCCACTCAGCGATTCTCTGATTTATGAACTTTCTAGTTCTGCATCTTGGCAAGGTACATGATTTTAGAGGAAGCTTCTGCTAAGGTGGAGAGGGAGGTGAGGGGACTCAGCAATTGAGCCTGGAAACATGGATTCTCTCCCCACCCTATCCGGAGTCCCTCACCTGACACAACTCCAGTTGTTATTGGTGGCCGGCAGGCGCCGGCTTGTCCTTGGTGACTCCAGGGCCCTCACTGCTGTCTAGGCCCAGCTCTCTCTCCACAGTGGAGCCCAGAGGCTTACAGAGGCAATTATGGTCCTTCCTCCACTCTTTCAAGTTAAGTAATTTTAAAAAAATTACTTCCTTTCTCTGAGTCCCAGCTTTCTCTCATAGGATGGGATATTAAGAGGAATAATTCCATGAATGCATGTGGGGGCGGCACAGAAGCAGCTCTGTGTAGAATTATTATCGTTATGCTTTTGGTCAGTAACTCTACTCAGTGTGGTCAGATCCATGTTACAAACTACCTGTAGGATTATCTCTAACAGTACTGTATATCTCCTCCTTACCCCAGCCACCGCTCTCAGAAGCATTTAATAAAGAGAGCAGCTATTTCTTGTGTTATAATAGCTAAGAGTTATCAGGCAGTGATGTCCCTGGCCATGCTGGAGGCACTTTACAAACCTTGTATCATTTAATCTTCATGCTATGTCATAGAATCTTTCTAACAGCCCTGTTAATCCCATTCTATCAATGAGGAAACCAAGTCCTGGAAACAGTCCGTCTTGTCCGAGGTAGCCAAACTAGTAAGCGCCTTGAGTCTGAAGTCATCAGTTCTATGACTTTGTGCAGGACAGGTAAGTTTTTAGAGCCCCAGGCTCTTCATGCAGACTTCACAGCATTGTTGTATGCACTGAATAATTGAATGTATTCCGCAGGTGCACAGAAGTAGACATCACTATTCCTGGCTCACTTCCAGGAACAGCTCAGCGTTCATTCCTCCATGCCCTTTTGCCTTGATCAATTCATCAGACGTACATTGCCAGGGCCTGTGCTAAATGAGACGGAGGTCAGGACACTTACATAAGTCATAAATCCAACAGTTTCTGTCAGTGGGAAAGGCTGGAGCCAATGCTATGTGAAGATCAGAGAACTTGCTAGAAAGGCTTCTATAGGCCCAGCAGGTTCAGGGCACAATGGGCCCTGGCTGTTGGTCTGGCTTACCTAAAACCCCCATGCCTGGCTTTCCACCCCAAGGCTCTCTCAGGCAATGGCTCTTTACCTGTTGGGGAATCCGGTGCCCCTATGCACTGGCTCCCCAGAACAACGTATCACCATGCACAATGTCAGGACTTCCAGTTGCCCTAAAGCCTCCCCAGAGCCCAGAGTGACATGTGGAACTTTAGAGGGAAGTATGGGGACTCTGACCCTTGAGCAGGGCTTAGGAGAAGGCTGCCCCAGTCCTTCTGGATTTGATGGTCTGCACTTACAGAATGAGATTCACACTGGGCATGCCTGTCTCAAAGTCATCCTTCCCCTAATTTCGCTTCTTTAAGTGGATGGTGTTAGCTTTGCTGGAGAACACTTCACATTCAACGGAATCACGAAGCAGCCTCCAGAGGGTCTGTACCTCAGCAGCCTTCTCCTCTCTCTAGCTCCTTGTGGGCAGTGGGCCATCTCAGCCTTCCAAGCCTCCTGTGCACTGCAGATACTCCAGGTCTCACTGCGAGCCCATGCTGGGGCCTGACACGGCACAGCTCAGCACGCCCTTCCACAAACCCCCTCTGTCCCTTCCAAATAAAACCTGGCCACACTAGACAAGGCTCAAACAAGCCTTCTTGACTGCATCCTCCTCCTCTTCCCTGACCCTGAGGCAATTCTGTATAATACTCCACAGGACTGGGCTTCCCCAGATTTCCACCCAGGGACCCATAACAACAGTGGACCCCATGAGGTGTGGGGATATAGGCCAAAGCAGCCTAGAGTTCTGGGAAGTCCCTGTTTTATATTTGGAAGTTATTCAGTATTTTGCATTTCATTCCATGGTATTTACAAATTCACTTCAACATTTTTTTGAAGTTTTCTATTGTTTACCATCAAGTAGAAACAATGCTCTAGGACATTGTGCTATGTATTGCCTGTGGCTTTTTTGTGCTTTTCTGCCTAGCACCCTGACTCCCCCAGAGCACCACCTCCCAGTCACTGGGAGCTTTGGGTCTGTGGGTCATCATTTATCTGTTTGCACATACTGCTCATACCTGTGGAGCATGGCATAGGAGTTCAGCTTTTGAACTCTGAGTCAGGTGGACTTGAGTTCAAATCTCTCTTCACTAACTGTATGATTTGGGGCAAGTGACTCCTCCTCTCTGAGTTTCATTGCATTATCTGCAGCTATACTCACATCTATCCTATTGGACTTTTGTGATAATTAACTGAAATGAAGCCTGTAAAGCTCCTAGTACCTTCTAGTACAGTGTCCCATATAATAGCACAAGATGGCATCTTACGTGGAATTGTTCACCAAAGTGTTCGTCAAAAATGTTAAGTGGGAAATTGCAAACAGTGATAAAGATAGTAAACCCCTTCATGTAAAGCACATCAGTGCATACTGATTTGCCTGTCCTTTGATGTAGGGTCAAGGCCCTGGCCTGGTGTCTTGTCCTTTTAATTGGAACTTCATATTCTCTCCCTTATATAAATTGCAAGTGTAATAAATAGGCTGTACTTTCAGTTTGGGTTCTAAAAATGGAGCAAAGATTTATACGCATACAAGAAGCAAACAAAGTGCAGAATCCTTTGAATACTTAAATTTTTTCCCAATCATGTATGCTTGTCTTGCTGCACTTATTTCAATACCATTGTTTTTTAGAAATTTGCCTTTTTTGCGTCAACAACAAAGCTCTTGATTTTCATACTCATGTTTCATTAATTTGTAAGTACTGAAAGAAATTATGTAAATGTGATAGCAAGTGTATCCAGCCAGAATGGGATTGGGAAGAATCTCTGTGGCTCTGGGTGGAGAGCACCCCCACTGGTGGGAACAGAAAATAGTCTAGAGACCCCCACTCCACCATTGCATGAGTAACATTGAACCCCAGGGCGTGAGCACAGATGGAAGCCCCCATTTTAAGTTTACAAATCAAGCAAATTCTAACATAGAATATAGTCTTTCTGTCCTGACGAACCCAGGAGGACAAGTTTCAATATTGAATCCTGAAATACTGTACCTAGACAGGGCCAGTTTGAGGCCCCCACGCCCCATCTGCTGGTTTTATCTTCCCACCCGCACTTCTTACACGCCAAGGCAGCCTGGCACGGATGATGTGAAGCTCTGTCTATGCTCCCTGCAAACAGTCACCCCTTGGCCACCTTCAGGAGGCCTGGTCCACACTCAAGAAGAAAACCCAAAGAAGAGGCCTGTAGACAGAAGGGGTTTAGGGCCCTGTGCGAAGGTAATGTGGGGTCCCAGGTACACTGAGCATGGTGTAGACCTGGGGTTTGCAAAATTTTCTGTAAATGGACACATCATAAATATGTGGGGCTTTGTGGGCCTTGCGGTCTCTATCATAGCTACTTAACTCTGTCCTTGTGGGTGAGAACAGCCACAGCCACTATGTAGATGAAAGAACATGGCTCTGTTCCAATAAATCTTCACCTATGAACATTGAAATTTGAATCTTATGTGATTTTCATGTTATTCTTCTTTTGGCTTTTTCAACCATTTAAATATCTGAAAACCATAAATTGTATGAAAACGAGTGACTTGGTCCACAGTTTTAGTTTACAAGCCATTGTTTTTAGAGAGTCTTTCAGAGAACATTGTTTTTTAGAGAAGATGTGGTGGGACCTCCAGGTTGACATATCCTCCTGAGCCCTAGACCTCTTACCTTGTGGGGTACAGAGTAGGGTCCTCGAGGGCACAGGGCGGAGGGCAGGAGCCCGCTTGCCCAGGTATCAGGGTGGGACTAAAGCAGCCTGCCAGGCATGAACAGTCGTGGCATTTTACACAGGTTAATGAGGGCAGTTGGTTAAGGGAAGCTTCCACAGTCAACAAGAGCTGTTTTGATCCCAATTCTGGACCAGCCTCTTCAGTGGCATCTTCATGAGCCTCATGCCATCACTCACCCG
Organism: Ailuropoda melanoleuca; assembly: GCF_002007445.2. Lineage (NCBI taxonomy): Eukaryota > Metazoa > Chordata > Mammalia > Carnivora > Ursidae > Ailuropoda > Ailuropoda melanoleuca. The sequence continues at coordinate 66,113,399 of NC_048221.1, read as the reverse complement.
CTCACCTTTGCCCTCTCTGACCTGCTGTTTCCAATATTCCAGTCCTCTTCAGGGATGTGAAATGTGTGGAGGGTCTCTTTCTTTCTGATAAATATAGCCACATCTCGTAAACTACCTAATTTCTAGAAAACTCATTGTGGTGCCAACAGTGAAGATGGACACTCACCCCAGCCTCCCCCAACCCCTCCCAGGCGACAGCTCCAACCAGGAATTATCACCACAGCCAGATCCAGCCTTGAGGGCATTACACACCATCCATATATTCCCTTCTTCCTGCTCAGGCGATGCAGCTGACGGGCCGTCTGAGGAAAGAGCATTACTTTTCATTTCACTTCAGTGGCTGGATTTAGGCTGTTGTCTCAAACACTGGTTGATGTGGTTGCTGGATAATCTATTTTCCGTTTGCTCGCTTACAAGCGATTTCTAAGGCTCTTGTGGAAATCATTGTTAGTCATCCCTATATTTAGCCTTGAGCTGAATCAATTTGATGGCTTCAAAGCAGAGAGAAGAGAGAGCAAGGGAGAGAGGGAGGGAGAAACAGAGAGAATAGAAAGTGGGGGATATTTTGATAAGGATGCACTTTTCCACAGTTTTCCCTTTAAAAAATAGTAATGTAAACTCCAGAGGTGGAAGTGATTTTTGATAACAGATGCAGTCAAAGAAAATGATCTAAAATCACATATTATGTCTAACTGACCATGCAGTGATGAACTGCTTCCCTGCTTCCCCCCTGGTTTGACTCAAATTACCATGGGAACAGCCTTCGTCTTCAGAGACATGCTTCAGGAAAAATGCATCTACAGCCTGTGGCTTCTGCCCAGCCCTGCTTTGTCCCCAAGGGCTGAGCCCATTTGTATAATTATTCATCCAGGATCTCCCCTGGCTCTCAAGACCAGCCTCCTATTTTCAAGGGTCAGGACACTTTGGGGGTCCTTGGGTAGTTTATGGGGGAGGGTCATTTGGTGTATGATCCTTAGGTCAGCAACGCCCGCACCAGCTGAGCTCAGAATAGAGGGTATCGTCTGATTCTAGCCCTCTTCCTGTCTCACCTGATAGTTCAGAGCAAATATATTCAAAATGGACAAGCCCACAAAAATAGGATCCCTTCCTCCTACCACACTCAGCTCTTAGGTGTCCTCTCCTCCTCCCCACAGCACTACCCCTCAGGAAGCCATCCCAGAAGGCTAGAAGGGCTCGAGCCTGTGCCCCTGGATTTCCCCATAACAAGGACCCTCCTCAGGCCACTTGCCACACCCAGTCCTTCCATCGTTCAGTTCAGGTTCTATGCTAAGCATTTGAGCAGTTGTTGTGAGTTCAGCTACATGCAAGATGCACCTGGAGGAATTTAAATTCTCAGGGCCAGGCCTCACCCTCGGACCGAATAGAATTGACCCTTGAACAACCTGGGGGTTAGAGGCGTTGACACTCCTCCTCCCCATGCATGCAGTCAAAAATCTGTGTGTAAGTTTTGACTCCCCTAAAACTTAACTACTAATAGCCTACTGATGACTGGAAGGCTTATCGATGACAGAAACAGTCAATGAACACATATATCGCAGGTTACATGTATTATGTACTGTATTCTTATGATAAAGTCAGCTAGATAAAAGAAAATGTTATTCAGGAAATCATAAGGAAGAGAAAATACACTTACAGTACTGTACTGTACTGAAAAAATCTGCATGTAAATGGACCCCCCATGCAATTCAAACTCATGCTGTTCAACGGTTGACTGTAAAGCAGCAAGTCCAGGGGCAGGGATTGGACTGCGGACATTTGTAAAGGGCCCTGGCGGCTTTGCATGTGTGGCCAAGGATGACAGCTATTATGTTAGATGCAAAGATGAACGACTCTGTACTTCACATTCCCACGCCCAAGCACACCCTGCTCCAAACCTGTGATTTGGCTTTGCTCCTTGTCTCGGCAAACAGCATCAACACCACGTAAACAAGGCACCTCTACAGGGCCTTCTTGTTTCCATCTCCACATCTCTCTCGAGACTGTGCAACCTACATATCAATGAGTGAGGGGTGTAGCTCTCACTGAGGAAATCATATCTAGTAAACTTGAAGTCTTTTATCTTTGCCAGAGTCAAGCCTAGTGTTTCTGGATTCCCAAATCAGGCAGGGACAGTACCTTCTTCCTCCTCTGGAATGCTAATGTTTGCATGAGCCAGCTGAGCAGGGCCCTGCTGTGGGGTACTGAGCCTTGGATTGGAGTCTGTAGCCCCACTCATTGCTTCTTGGCTTGACACCCATTGGAGGTCCTTGAGGGGACTAAATTCAGGACTCTCAGAGTTTCTTGCACCCCTTCAGTCTCAGAATCACCAGGCATGTCCTCTCTTACCTACTCTGTCTCTCCTGTGTTCCCTATGATGTCCTCTCTCCCTATCAGGTCCCTCAAAGGCAGTGGTTCTCAGCTCTGGCCACCTACTGGAATCACCTGGGAAGTTGTGAACTGTCCCTATGCGCAGGCTACTCCAGACTATTTACATCAGAGTCTCTGGGCCAGGGCTCAGGCATCTGTAGCTATTAAAGCTCCTCTGGGTGTTTTCAGAGCAGCCAAGGCTGAGGCCCAGTGGACCTTCAGATCTCAAACATGAGCATCTTAAAAGCTTCCCAAATTTAACAGCCAGCCGAGGTTGTGAGACTGACCACAAAGTAAGGGTCCCTATGTCCTACAGGTGTCTAAGTAACACATATAGTTGTGTTATATGCCTATCACTGTTCACATATGTTACTATATGCCTATCACTGTTCACATGTGTTAACCCATTTAATTTTATGCCTATCACTATATGCCTATCACTGTTCACATGTGTTAACCCATTTAATTTTTACAACACCTAAATGAGGTAATAATTATAATAAGAGCTAATGCTTAATTAACAGTGGGTATGCTCTAGGCACCGTGCTAAGCATTTTACCTGCATTAATTTATTTATAGAAGAGGCAAACTGAGGCACAGAGAGGTTAAGTAATTTGCCTGGGGTCAAGGAAGGTGAAGGATTTGGAACACTCCTCCAGGTGACCCTCCTCCAGAGCCTGAGGGCTTTGCCTAGGGCAGCCTGGGTGAAATATGGGTGACCTAGGGTACATAAGGGACTAGGAGAAAGGCCCTCAGTGCTGATGGTGAGATCTGACAGTGTGCCGTGTAATTCATTTCCTCAGAGGAGGAGCTTGACCTGGGCTCAGAGCCTCTGGGTCAGCAATTTGACAAGAGCTTCATATCGTAGCATATCCTGAAAAGGGGAGAAGTTCTGGAGCCGTAGTTCTACTACAGGAATAGGCATGGAGGGAAAACAAGTCTGCTTTCCATTTTTCCCACCTGATAATTTGGAAAGCTTAGGGATTTGGGCAGAGAAGGAGCTCTTAGGTTGAAACCCCATCTTTCCTGCCTCCTGGATGGAGTGACTGCCCAGGCCAGGACCATGCATCCCCTTTCAGGGGAGGCCTGGGGACAGACAGCTGTGGATATTGGGCTGAGCACCATTACTATATGATGCTGCCTTCCCAGCATCTATTCCCCTTGAATTGAAAATAGCCCCCTGGCTTTACTTTGAAAACACACCCCTCCTCTATTCAGGCCATGTGGCTCAGATGTGTTACCCACCTTCCTTCCTGAGCCCAGGGAAGCAGGAACTTCACCTAGACATGGCCACAGGACTTGTCCAGGGCTGAGCACAGCATCTAAGCCAGGCCAGGGAGATTCAGTTCTGGACCTTTGATGGATTAATTCAAAACAGAGGCGTTCTTCCTGCTGGGGTCCCGAAGAACATCAGGTGGAAACTGGGAATGCTGGCAGCCATCTTGGCTCCACAAGGTGAGGGCCAAACTGTTGGCACCTGAATCAGAGCCAGGACTAGGTCCTAAGTACAGCATTTCGGGATCCAGCTGTGCCTGAGTCTACCTTGTGTCACTCAGTGGTGGGAATCCGCAAGCCACCTCCTTGCTAAGCCAGTCTGAGTTGGGTTTCTGACACATAGAACTGAAAAGGTTCTAATACAGATATTCATCCCATCGTTGCTTTGTGTTAGCTATTTAATCTCTCCGGACCTCCCTTTTCTCACCCATCTAATACTGTCTACCTCACGCAGCCACTGAACTAATTAAATAACAGGACTTATATGAAGTGTGGCCAAGGGTAGGTCCACAATAAATGGTAGCTCCCTTCCCCTGGTTCCAAATATAAAACTGAAATCTGGATCTAAGACCCGATGAGAATTCAGATAAAGTATAACAGAGTGAAATAGAATAGGAAATAGAATATAAGTTGGCCCAAAAAGTTCAGTCAGGAAGAATCAGAAAAATCAAATCTCAGAAAATTAGCAAATATGTGAGCTATCTTAAAGAAATTCTGACTTAAAATCAGAGGTAGAATGCATTGACTCTGTCTGTTACCCCATCTTTTAAAAAGAGCTGCCAGAGAACGTTTCCTGCAGGGTGAGGAACTGGGGCTAAAGGGTGGGGGGAGAAGGGAGATTCCATGTCAGTCCTTCTCATGCAGGGTCTGTACTTGCTGGTGTTGCTGTCGTTTTGTCATTATTGCTGGTGTGCCTATTATAGTAATGTTTCTTTCATTCAAAAGCATTTACTTTTCAATCTCTCTGGAAACTTATACAGATATCCAGGACAAAACTGGTCAACTCTAGTTTAAAAAATATTAATTTTAAAGGCAGCATTTTGAATTCATGGAAACCTTGAACTGGGCTTCACTAGTGACTTTAGGTTTCAGTCATTAATTGAGTGGAGGCTCAGAATGTCATCTGGCTGTCCTCAGAGTCACAGAGCTAGTATGTGGTGTGGGAGAATTTCAGTCCAGTCATATGGAGCCTGAATCATTCTAGCTGGGTCTTCTGAAGGATGCCCTGAGAAGGTGTTGGTCCTGTATGGAAGACTGAGACCTGAGAAGTTTAATAGCTGCCCTGAGGCGGCTGGTGGCGGTCAGGTCCTGTGATGACAGAGTGCGATATTCTTTATTAAAAGGTCATTGTTGGGGCGCCTCAGTGGCTCAGGTGGTTGAGCATCTGACTCTTGGTTTTGGCTCAGGTCATGATCTCATGAGTCATGGGATTGAGCTGCATGTGGGGCTCCATGCTCAGCAGGGAGTCTACTTGAAGATTCTCTCCTTCGGCCTCTCCCCCTGTCGGTGCTCTCTCTCAAATAAATAAATAAATAGGCATTATTTCCCAGGCCCAAGGGGCTCTGAGTCTGGACAGGCTGCTGGAATGTGTGGTCACTCTTAGGTCCCCTTCTTTTATGAGGAATGGGAGGGCCTAGGAGTCTAATGAGCATGGTATTAGACAAGGAGGTCCAGGAGGAAATATAATGTCATGGTCTAGCACTTGGGCTCTGGTATCAGACCAGTTGGGTTCACATCTTACTTGCACCTCTTCTCCTTTCCAGTTGTGCGATTTTGAACAAATTACTGGACCTTTCTGTGCCTTACCCTGAGATGGGGAAACTGAAAGACTCCATAAGAATCTGCTTTTTGCTCCTTTTCCTGCTTCTATCCTTGTTAGGATCTGCACCCACACCCCACTTATGCAAATAGCATATGTCCTCCTTGTGAGAGACAAAGAGTTAATTATTTCTCTAGAATAGATAACATCTAAGGAAAGACCAGGTGAGAATGACCAGAGGAAGCTATCATATGCATATTCCAGACCACGGGTGCTAGACATCTCAAAGCCAAGGCCCTCTGGCTCCAAGGAATAACACCTGGGCCCTCATCCTGGATGCCTGAGGGGACACATACACTATCCTCAGTAAAAACCTCAGATCCTGAACGAAGACGAGACTCATACTTCTTTCCTTTTCGAGTCTTCCGGACACTTTGTCTCTATCTGCTCTCTCTATATGTTAAATAAATTCTTACTTCACTTCCTCCTGGCTCATGTTTTATTTCCATCCTACATGAAGCCAAGGACCCTCTTGGCTAGTCCTGGGGGACCTCCTCTGGATCCCCCAGACCTAGCTTGTTGGCATCAACACTACCCACCTATGACATGGGGATAGTATTTAATGCAGTGTTTGGCATATAGTATGTACCTAATGAAAGTAAGCTCATCTGATTAGTAGAAGTCAATTCAGTGATCATGTATGATACACCTACTATGTGTCATGACCTGTGTCAAGGCGCAGGAGACTCAGAAAGGGTCAGGACAGACATGGTCTCTACTGTCATGGAGAACAGCTAGAAAGGCAGGTGGGGAACACTGACATGAAATAAGACACAAATATGCTGAGTGTTATGACAGGGGAAAGTTTGGATGCTGTGGATCCCTCTTCCCAGGCTGGAGGCCAGGGAAGGCCTCCCTGAGGCAGGGATGTTTGAGGGGAGGCTGGAAGGATGAGTTGCACTGGGTTCTTGAAGGAGGGAAAGTGGGGAGCACACAGCACCATGCAGGCAGAACCAGGCACTGGGTGTATATTCAGCAGAAAACAGGGAGGACTAGGTCCTCAGCAGCAGTTCTGGGCCCAGCTGGGGTCTTTTGTTTTCAGAAAAGTACAGAACTCACACAGGGCAGTATCTCAACAGCCCCCAGCATTGAGGTTGCATTCCACTCCTAGCAAGGCTCTCCATTGTTTGAGTTTTCTGTTGCCCCGCAAAGCAAAGGACTTTTATTTACTATGGATAAATGATGTTCCATGTGACGTAGCAGACCCAGCTAGCACTTTCCTGAGTGGGGTGTATAGGTCAGGACTTCCCTCAATTGTGCATTTCCTACAGGCAGGTTGTCTGCATTTTTATCTTTGAAAAGCATCTTCAGAGAGCTTATTGTCTGAGAGGACAGGCTTGTCGGTGTCCAGTCAGGAAGCTCTCAGGGAGCATTTCAGGGTGTGTGTGTGTGTGTGTGTGTGTGTGAGAGAGAGAGAGAGAAAGAGACGGAGACAGAGAGAGACCACAGCAAATGTTGTGGGTCCCCATGCCTGGTCATGGGCCTGACCTACTTTAATTATTGTTGGGTCTGCAACCAGAGGGCATACTAGTGGTAAATGGCTCTCGAATGGCTGTTGCAGCTGAACATCCAAGAAACCCTGGGATCTGGCAGAGGCACGCCTCCTGCAGTTATTTACAAGACAGCCAATTGAATGTGGCCCATTTCCTCCCTAGGCCTGGCTCTGAGGTTGCCTAATGACTCAGGACTGGGGTCTGATGAAGAGGAAGGAACCCCCAAAGACCAAGGCTCTGAGAGCGACCCCACAATGAATGAGAGGAAAGTCCTTTGGACTCTCTGTGCTTTCGTTTCTTCATCTGTAAAAAAAAA